>NW_021604595.1:241239-321038 GCF_004785775.1 Grammomys surdaster
TAGTCATAAGAGAGATGCCTCAGTCCTGTGTGTTCTCATTCCTTGTCCTGATCCTGCATAACTCTCTCCAGATTATAGAGATGGAGGAAAAAATATGGAAGAGACCAAGACTCCATCACACCTTATAAAAAGGTAAGAAATCTTTGTCTTATGGAATTTTGCAAATCAGAATGTGAACTCAGGGTCTGGGGATCTTCATACTGAAGATGATACATATGCAGTGTGGGATTTGTAGACAGCCATGTTGGATGTGACACTAAGGGACATGTGATACAGAGGCAATGGAGGGACTCTAAGAGCACAAGTGCCATATTTACACAGACTTAAGGGACTCAGGATCTGCTGGGTGGGGCTGATACTTTTGCCTCCTATCTTTTGCAGCATCACCAAGCAAACTGTCGAGGATTCCACATCACAACCATTTTGGAAATCTAGTCAGAAATTGGATCACCTTCCTCTCTCTCAGCTGTTGTCTTACCTCAAGCTCCTGGAGGACTTTATACAGCACAAATTTAGTCAACTTTTCTGGGACATATCCTCTATTTTCTCTGAATCAGTTGTGGCTACTGTCCATGTCCTTAGAAGTCCAACGTTGGGAAAACATAAATCTGTGAGGTTTATTGATACCTGTGGCCCTGCCCAAGCTCTGTCCCAAGCTATAGGGCCTCAACAGCATTTCCAGGATCAGTCATTACCTCACCAACCTGTGAAACCAAACTTGCTTGGTGTGAAACCAGTCCAAGAAGAGAAAATCCTCCCAAGCTATACACCAAAACAAATACCTCCTTGTTTGAAATGCAGGAACTGTGCAGTGCCATGTCCTCCCACTGAGAGGAAGATACAGGCATCCCTACCAATTGAAAGCCTGCTCTGGAAACAGGGACTGTATTCAAAAGACACCAAAGGTTATAATGACCAAAAACCCATTAGCAAGCATGCTGGGAACTTGCCAAAGGGCAGCCTGAATACTAACAATATCAGGCCTGCCTCCATCCTTCCCGAGCACTGCAGCACCATAAGGAGCCACAGGCAACTACTGTGGGAGAACAACAAGGAACTCCAATCAGTTTCCTCCCATTCAGAAAACTGACTCGACTTCAGGGATAACTCCTTGATCATTATTCCAAAAGCAGGCCTCAACTCTCCCAGCCTGCCCATCCCTCCATCCTCTACTCTGAAAGCTGCAAATGTAGCAAAATGATGGGGCCTATGAACCCTGCTGAGCATCATTCCCTGCTTGACTCAAAGACTGAAAGGAAGCTGGCATCAAATATCTTGCAACTTGAGGCAAGGGATCTGACAACATCTGGGCTTCCAGCCTCAAACCTTCCCCAGGTTGTGTATCCCTCCTCACCCATCTATGATTTGAATGCTGAATAGTTTTTCAAGGATTCCAGGGCCCTGAAATATTTGCATCACCAAGATCCAGGAGGGACATTCTTAGAAAGTGCATCAGCTGCCAGGCTAGAATGTGCTGTGTCTATACACTCACCTCTAGAGGGTCAGGAGACCCGAAGAACCCATCCACCTGCTGCCAGCTATGGGGCCTCAAAGGCCCATCCAGATCCATTGCAGAGATATCTCAGTTTTCAGTGACCTGCTTTCTACTTCCAGGCCAAAAATCCCCAGCAGGGCTGGACTATCCTAGGCATTGGAAAATCCTGAAACCAAAAACCAACTGCAAAATAGCTAAGCATGTACCACAGAAGAGTTTTCAGGAGATGGACTCACAACATAGCCCCCAGAATGTGACAATGGTAGGCCCTAGAGAAAGGGTCCCACCTTCAGGGACCATAGGAATTAATACAGTTGAGTTGAAAGAAGAGCCACCTTATGCATGGAGAGTGAGCCTAGGATTCAGTGAGATTCACAATCAACATCAGTCCCAGGGTCTTTGGGTCTTTAGTGGCCAACAAAAGCCCAGCCCATTTCCAAACACCTACCCCACAACACTCACAGAACTCAACTACAAAAACAAGGGTACAGTAAGTTTATTTTAAGTCCAAACAAGCAGCCAGAGGCCTGGCCTGTGAGATGACACCCAGACAGCCCCAGGAGAGTACACCCTGCTAAGGTCAGCTTGTCTTCACAACACACTTGATCCAGCTTCCAGATTATATGCCAAAGCACCAAGACTTCCCAGGGCTTATGTGATGCCTTCATGAAGAGACAAGAAAGGGTGGATACTCAAAAGAACAGAGTCCTGAAGGATAAGATGGAAATGAAGGACGTCAAGGGGTTTCTTCCCCATGATGAGGGTCAGAATCCTATAAGATCTAGAGCCATAAGCCAGGGAGAAAGGCTTGGAAGAGTAAGGCCTCCTATCCCGAGCTCCACACAGCTCAAGGATACAACCAAGACTTGGATACCAGAAAAATAAGAGGCTACATCTAAAAGCTCTTGGAAGAACTTCCCAAGGGATGCTTTACAAGATGGAAACCTCAGCACAAAATACACTGGGTTAGGGGATTCTTTAAAGAACAATCAACCCCTACCAGGTAATGAGCAGACACAGGAATTCTTAACAAGAAAAATACTCATCTACAATATGATAGCTGAACTGCAATCCCTTGTGAATGTTATATTTCAGATCTTAGAGAACACTGAAGGGGACTCATCAAGGCACAAGGATATAAAGTTGAATCACTGACATCCCAGCAGGGTGAACCATCCCACTCTTCTGAGAGTCTGTGTGACACAAACCATAGCAGAGCAGCAACCAGAATGAGCTGTGGCCATGCCAGCACTGATATGCATAGCTATCCCTTCAGATATAGGGGAACTGGAGATGAACTGCAGTCAGGGATTAAATTTCAGAGAGCCAACATTTGAGTTGGGACCAACATTTGAGTCAAGAGAAGAGAGGGATGTGCTTTGACTCCACTCACCTTGATACAGGCTAAGCCCCTATCAACACTTACCTCAGTCTGAGTGATACAGCAGTGACTATCCACAGTCTGCCTTCCTCATTGACTAGAGCAGGGTCAAGAATAGAATCTGCAATGTGTGACCTTGGGTGGTTACTGAGGACCATGTCACACAGGCCTGCACAGTAACACAGCAAAGCCTGCAGAGAAACCACAGACACCCCATTGAGTCCACTCAGTGCCCTCCCTGGAGACCTAAATCTATCCTGTCCAGGCCATCACCTTGCTGACATGTGGACATGCAGCTCACATGATGCTGTACCAGTGCCACTGTGGTTGACACAATGTTTGTCAGCTTGTACATTGTTTCCTGGTGGAAGATTTCAATGCAGATATTTGGAAACCTGCTTTCCTACTTTACATTCCTTCCAGCTCTGAGACCAAAGACCCTATCACCATCCATTGTCTGTCAAAGTTCAACCTCCTCTCTTTCCCCCCACAATTTTCTTTCAATTCTGCCTCTCTCCTTCCAAGCCCTGAATGAAACAATCCATTTTTCATCTCCCCCTGCTTCACCAGATCTCAACTCCACTACTTCTTTTGCCTTTTCTTCATATATTTGTTTTTAGTGTAAAATAAAGGAAATATAGCCAAACCTATATGTGATATCAACTCATTAGTAGAAAACAAACAAGTAGACAAACACCCAGGGTAAACATGCAGGGTAATGTCAGCCCCTCAAAGCCCATGTGCTCCTCTGTCATCACCACTACATCCTGTAAAGTATGTCACCTTGATTTAAGTTCCTCCTCACTTAAGTAAAATCTTGATACCCTGAGTTTGTACTGCTCATCTCAGCAGCCTGGCTCACTCATCCTGTGTCTCCTCTCTGTCTGGCATCTTCCATTTAACATGGCAGCATAGGATGATGCAGCCTTGCTCGGTAGAGCCACATCTGAATCATTCATATTAAGTAGTTTTACACTATTTTATTGTACCCAGATTTCTCTATTCACTACAAAGTTGGAAGATGTTTGCATTCCCTCATTTAATTGCTGTAACTTCCCTGGAACCTGCTTCCTCCCTGCATGATGCTAGCAATAGCTTGTACACTTTGGGACTCCAGTTCTGGTGTACAGAGGTTCCCTCTGGCATATGGGTGCACTTATTTTGTGTCCCTTTCAATCCTCTTTTCCCAACTTCACTCACTTCAGTCACTTTAGTATTAACTGACGTGGTCTGGGACGTTGTTATGTTTGGTGCCTGTTTTCATTTCTGTTTGATTACATGAAGCTGAGCCATTCCCCCACTCTAAATAGCTTTTCTCTTCAGTGATTTATAGGAACGTATATTCTGGATGTGAGCACTTTATTGGTTGTACATCTTGGGAGGAAATTACTCTTTGCCAAGCACTTTCCCCTGGAAATTGAGTTACACATGGGTGTGAGCCTCCATGTGAGTGCTGGGATTCAATTCCTGTTCCTCTCCTAGGCAGCCAGTTCCTTTAACAACTGAGCCACCTCTCCAGTCCCATAGATCCCAACATTGCATGGGAGGACTTTAACTAGTTAGTCTCTGAAAATAATTTCATTTTCCCCTATATTTTTGTATTGCTGTCTAATTCCTAGGAGAAAAAAAAAACCTTAAATTTTACCATGATATTATTGAATCTGAAAATAGTGTATTGAATTCTCATTTTCATAAGGTTAGAATATATTTTGATTACAATAACCAGTAACATTATAAAACTGATTATTTTACACTGTGAGGATGATGCTACTGTTTTAAGATTAGGTCTATTAAATGTATCTTTATGTAATCGTGTATAACTTTACCTTCAAGGCCCCTCTACTTGTATTAGATATTTTTCTAAATACTAGTCATGTTTTAAAATTATGACTACTAAACAAGTATATTTTTGTGTTTTTATTTGATTTGCTTTCCTTAAGACTAAAATAGGAAGTTGGGTGGGTGGTGAGGGAGAATTTTGGGAAAAGTGGGAGGAAGGGAAACATTAGGAACAAAATATGTTGTAAGAAATATTTACGCCGGGCGGTGGTGGCGCACGCCTTTAATCCCAGCACTTGGGAGGCAGAGGCAGGCAGATTTCTGAGTTCGAGGCCAGCCTGGTCTACAGAGTGAGTTCCAGGACAGCCAGGGCTATACAGAGAAAACCCTGTCTCGAAAAACCAAAAAAAAAAAAAAAAAGAAATATTTACACTTCCGGTCTGGGGCCGAGCATAGAGCAGGTCACAGGCGGCAGCTCCATACCCAACCCCAGAAAACCGAGAGAAAGAGGGACTCCCAGGAGCTTTAACTCAGGCAGCATCCCAGGTAAGGAAAAAGCAGCACTTGCTCCAAACAGGGAGCAACCAGGACCCACTGGGACCCAGGAATTTGCTCCTGGCCCGGAGCATGGACTCCATCCAGTCTGAGCCCGAGCACTCGGCAAATCCCAGGAGTCAGCTCTGCACCCAATCTCACAGAACCCAGAGGAAGTGGGGCTCTCAGTAGCTCTAACTCAGGCAGTATCTTAGGCTAGGAGGTGGCAATACTTGCCCCCAATCAGGGAGCAACCGGGACCCACTGGGACCCAGGAATTCACTCCTGACCTGGAGCCCGGGCCCCTTCCAGTTTCCACCTGAGCACAGAGCACATCTTGGGCCTCAGCTCTAACCCCAGCAGCAAAACCCATCCCAAACAGTTCTGACACAACCTAGATAATAGGAAAGACAGGCCCCAGTCAGAGACAGCACAGATAGCACAAAGGTGATCCAGATGGCAAAAGGCAAGCGCAAGAACACAAGCACCAGCAACCCAAGGTACTTGCCATCATCAGAACCTAGTTCTCCCACATTAGAACGTCCTGAACTCCCCATATCACCAGGAAAGCAAGAACCAGATCTAAAAATCACTTCTAATGATGATGCTAGAGGACTATAAGAAGGAAATAAATAACACTATCAAAAAACTTGAGGAGAACACAGGAAAACAGGATGAAGTCCTTAAAGAAACACAAAAATCCTTTAAAGAATTACTAGAAAACACAAACAGATGAAAGAATTGAATAAAACCATCCAGGACATAAAAATGGAAGTAGAAACAATAAAGAAATAACCAAGGGAGACTACCCTGGAGATAAAATACCTAAGAAAGAAATCAGGAGTCATAGACACAAGCATCACCAAGAGATAGAAGAAAGAATCTCAGGTGCAGAAGATACCTTAGAAAATATTGACACAACTGTCAAAGAAAATGCAAAATGCAAAAAGTTCTTAACACAAAATATCCAGGAAATCCAGGACACAATGAGAAGACCAAACCTAAGGATAGTAGGTATAGAAGAGAGTGAAGATTCCCAACTTAAAGGGCCAGTAAATATCTTCAACAAAATTATTGAGGAAAACTTCCCTAACCTAAGTAATGAGATGCCCATAATCACACAGGAAGCCTACAGAATACCAAACAGACTAGATCAAAAAAGAAATTCCTCCCGTCACATAATAATCAAAACACAAAATGCACAAAACAAAGAAAGAATTTTAAAAGCAGTAAGGGAAAAAGGCCAAGTAACATGTAAAGGCAAACCTATCAGAATTACACCTGACTTCTCACCAGATACTATAAAAGCCAGAAGATCCTGGACAAATATCATACAGACCCTAAGAGAACATAAACGCCACCCAAAGCTACTTTACCCAGCAAAACTCTCAATTACCATAGACGGAGAAACTAAGATATACCATGACAAAACGGAATTTACACAGTATCTTCCCACAAATCCAGCTCTACAAAGGATAATAGTAGGAAAGCTCCAATACAAGGAGCCCAATCATACCCTAGAAAGAGCAAGAAAATAATCCTTTTCCATCAAACTCAAAAGAAGATAACCACACAAACGATGTCTCCACTATTAGCAAAAATGACAGGAAGCAACAACACCCTCTCCTTAATATCTCTTAACATCAATGGACTCAATTCCCCAGTAAAAAGGCATAGGCTAACGGACTGGATACGCAAACAGGACCCAGCTTTTTGCTGCTTACAGGAAACCCACCTCAGTGGCAAAGACAGACACTACCTTAGAGTAAAAGGTTGGAAAACAAATTTTCAAGCAAATGGCCCTAAGAAACAAGCGGGAGTAGCCATTCTAATATCGAATAAAATCGACTTTCAACTTAAAGCTATCAAAAAGGATAAGGAAGGGCATTTCATACTTGTCAAAGGAAAAGTCAACCAACATGAACTCTCAATTCTGAATATCTATGAGCCAAATACAAGAGCATTGACTTTTATAAAAGAACCTTACTAAAGCTCAAAACACACATTGCACCTCACACAATAGTGGGAGACTTCAACACCCCACTCTCAGCAATGGATAGATCATGAAAACAGAAACTAAATAGAGATACAGTGAAACTAACAGAAGTTATGAACCAAATGGACTTAACAGATATCTATAGAACATTTCACCCTAAAGCAAAAGAATATACCTTTTGCTCAGCACCTCATGGTACCTTCTCCAAAATAGACCATATAATTGGGCACAAGACAGGCCTCAAAAGATATAAAAAAAATTGAAATAATTCCCTGCATTGTATCAGATCACCATGGTCTAAGGCTGGTCTTCAAAAATGACAAAGACAATGGAAAGCCCACATTCACATGGAAACTGAACAACACCCTACTCCTTGATAATGAGGTAAGGGAAGAAATAAAGAAAGAAATTAAAAACTTTTTAGAATTTAATGAAAATGATGACACATCATACCAAAATCTATGGGATACAATGAAAGCAGTGCTAAGAGGAAAATTCTTAGCTCTAAGTGCCTACAAAAAGAAACTAGAGGGAGCATACACTAGCAGCTTGAAAATGCACCTGAAAGACCTAGAACAAAAAGAAGCTATACACCCAAGAGGAGTAGAAGGCAGGAAATAATCAAACTCAGGGCTGAAATCAACCAAATAGAAACAAAAAGAAGTATCCAAAGAATCAATAAAACCAGGAGCTGGTTCTTTGAGAAAATCAACAAGATAGATAAACCCTTAGCTAGACTAATCAGAGGGCAGAGAGACAGTATCCAAATTAATAAAATCAGAACTGAAAAGGGTGACATAACAACAGAAACTGAGGAAATTAAAAAAATCATCAGATCCTACTACAAAAACCTATACTCAACAAAATTGGAAAATTTGGATGAAATGGACAATTTTCTAGACAAATACCAGTTACCAATGTTAAATAAGGACCAGATAAACCATCTAAACAGCCCCATAACCCCAAAAGAAATAGAAGCAGTCATTAAAAGTCTCCCTACAAAGAAAAGTCCGGGACCAGACGGTTTTAGTGCAGAATTCTATCAGACCTTCAAGGAAGACCTAATTCCAATTCTTTTCAAACTATTCCACAAAATAGAAACAGAAGGTACACTACCCAATTCATTCTATGAAGCCACAATTACGCTCATACCTAAACCACACAAAGACCCAACAAAGAAAGAGAACTTCAGGCCAATCTCCCTTATGAACACTGATGCAAAATTACTCAATAAAATTCTAGCGAACTGAATCCAAGATCACATCAAAACAATTATCCATCACGATCAAGTAGGCTTTATCCCAGGAATGCAGGGTTGGTTCAATATTCGGAAATCCATCAATGAAATCCAATATATAAACAAACTCAAAGAAAAAAAAACACATGATCATCTCACTAGATGCTGAGAAAGCATTTGACAAAATTCAACACCCCTTCATGATAAAAGTCTTGGAAAGGTCAGTAATTCAAGGTCCATACCTAAACATAGTAAAAGCAATGTACAGCAAACCAGTAGCCAGCATCAAACTAAATGGAGAGAAACTTGAAGCAATCCCACTAAAATCAGGGACTAGGCAAGGCTGCCCACTCTCCCCCTACTTATTTAATATAGTATTGGAAGTCCTAGCCAGAGCAATTAGGCAACACAAGGAGGTCAAAGGGATACAAATTGGAAAGGAAGAAGTCAAAATCTCACTATTTGCAGATGATATGATAGTATACTTAAGTGACCCCAAAACTTCCACCAGAGAACTCCTAAACCTGATAAACAATTTTAGCAAAATGGCTGGATATAAAATTAACTCAAGCAAATCAGTAGCCTTCCTCTACTCAAAAGATAAACTGGCTGAGAAAGAAATTATGGAAATGACACCCTTCACAATAGTCACAGATAATGTAAAATATCTTGGTGTGAACCTAACCAAGCAAGTAAAAGACCTGTATGACAAGAACTTCATGCCCCTGAAGAAAGAAATCGAAGCAGATCTCAGAAGATGGAGAGATGTCCCATGCTCATGGATTGGAAGGATTAATATAGTAAAAATGGCTATTTTGCCAAAAACCATATACAGATTTAATGCAATCCCCATCAAAATTCCCACTCAATTCTTCACAGAGATAGAAAGAGCAATCTTAAAATTTATTTGGAATAACAAAAAACCCAGGGTTTCGAAAACTACTCTCAAAAGAACTTCTGGAGGAATCACCATCCCCGACTTCAAGCTGTACTACAAAGCAATAGTGATAAAAACTGCATGGTATTGGAACAGAGACAGGCAGGAGGATCAATGGAATAGAATAGAAGACCCAGAAATGAATCCCCATACCTATGGTCACTTGATCTTTGACAAAGGGGTTAAAACCATTGAGTGGAAAAAAGATAGCATTTTCAACAAATGATGCTGGTCCAACTGGTGGTCAGCATGTAGAAAAATGCAAATTGATCCATACTTATCTCCTTGTACAAAGCTCAATTCCAAGTGGATTAAGGACCTCCACCTAAAACCAGCCACACTGAAACTAATAGAAGAGAAACTGGGGAAAAGCCTGGGACACATAGGCACATGTGTTCCTGAACAGAACGCCAATGGCTTGTGCTCTAAGACCAAGAATTGACAAATGGGACCTCATAAAACTGCAAAGCTTCTGTAAAGCAAAGGACACAGTCAATAGAACAAAGTGGCAACCAACAGATTGGGAAAAGATCTTCACCAACCCTACATCTGATAAAGGGCTAATATCCAAGGTATACAAAGAACTGAAGAAATTAGACTCTAGACAATCAAAGAACCCTATTAAAAAATGGAGCACAGAGCTGAACAAAGAATTCTCAACTGAGGAAGCTCGAATGGTTGAGAAGCACCTAAAGAAGTGTTCAGCATCCCTAGTCATCAGGGAAATGCAAATGAAAACAACACTGAGATTCTACCTCACACCAGTCAGAATGGCTAAGATCAAAAACACAGGTGACAGCACATGTTGGCGAGGATGTGGTGAAAGAGGAACACTCCTCCACTGTTGGTGGGATTGTAAACTGGTACAACCACTATGGAAGGCAGTCTGGTGGTATCTCAGAAAATTGAACATAGTGTTACCTGAGGACCCAGCTATACCACTCCTGGGCATATACCCAAAAGACGTTTCAACATACAACAGGGACACATGCTCCACCATGTTCATAGCAGCCTTATTTATAATAGCCAGAAGTTGGAAAGAACCCAGATGCCCTTCAACAGAAGAATGGATGCAGAAAATGAGGTACATTTATACAATGGAGTACTACTCAGCTATTAAAAACAATGAGTTCATGAAATTCTTTGGCAAATGGATGGAGCTGGAAAATATCATCTTGAGAGAGGTGACCCAATCTCAAAAGAACATACATGGTATGCACTCACTGATAAGTGGATATTAGCCCAAAAGTTCACAATTTCTAAGAAACTATATATAGACCACATAAAACTCACATAGAAGAAGGAAGACCAAAGTGTGGATGCTTTGGTCCTTTCTAGAAGGAGTATCAAAAGTTTCAACCAGAGCTCCCAAAGTCTAAACCACCAGCCAGAGAGCACAAAGGGAGGGACTTATGCACCTGTATAGGGAATTGAGGGTGACCTTGTTAGACTTCAGTGAAAGTGGAGGGCCATGGTCCCCGAAAGTTTGGATCCCCTACTGTGTGGGAATTCGAGAGCAGGGAGATGGGACTGGGAGGATGTTTGGAGCACACCCTCACAAAAATTAGGAGGAGGGGGTAAGGGATAAGGGGTTTTGGGGGAGAATGAGAGAGGAGATAACATTGAAAGGTAAATACGTATAATATCCAATAAAAAAAAACCACACAGATAAAGGGCCTAAAAAAAAAGAGAGGGAGAGAGTTTACTTATTTTAAATTATTTTCAAAAGTTTCTAGGAGTTGCTAATTGGCTAAGATCCTATTTTAAGCTCTCCACAAAAGAATTTAAGTATCTGTTCAATATTCTCAAGAGAGAGGTAAACCCTAATTTTCCTCAACAATTAATTGACAAAAGAGAGGTAATCTCACAAAAAGTAGAAGAAGCTATTACTAATAGATATATTATATAGTCTGATTAGTTGTCAGCGGTGCTATAACATTCCTTTGACAAAAGATTATTAATATAGATTTATATATCCTTAAATAGGGCCTTCATGACACTCTGAGTGTGGAAGGAGCAACTGTTGGCGCTTCTGCCCTGATTTTACAAGAACTCTGAAAAATTGGCTTTAAAAACAAAAGAGGGGGAACGGTACCCCCTCAGAAGGAGTCCCCTGAAATACTCTCCATCATACCTTGTTCACTTTTATCTCTTTAAAGCTGAAAGCTCATGGCAAATCTGCTGCTGACTGCCTCTGGCACCACCAAGACCAACAAAACTTTGCCACAGATATGGGGAAGGACCCTCTTACCCTTAAAGAGAATGGCCCAGACCCAGTTCCCTTATGGGGCCAAGGACTGATATGCCTGTCCGATACCACAGAAGGCACAGCTAACCGGCCACCAAAAGGATTAATGAAATAAATAGATACCCCCACAAAGCCAGGCCTAACCATAAATACGATGAATAAAAATTTACATCCAGGGAAGAGAAATCTTCCTGAGAATTCCTTTTTTTTTTTCCTTTCCGGGTAAAAATGAATCATCTGTGATGTCTGCTGTTAGAAGTTCTAATCCAGATGCTGGCCTCCGAACTTATACTACTCAGACATTTGAAGGGCCACTGACAAGAACATCAAACAGCTAGAGATTGACATCACTAATCTGAAAAAAACCCTCGTTTCGCCGTCTGAAGAGACCTCCTAAAATCACAAAGATCCTTATTGGACTTGATTTACTCTAGTACAATAGAAAAGGTTGTATACAGCTCTTGACTGTGTACAACCCTCAAAGAAGAAGGTTGCCTTTACATAGACAAGACAAGGAGGGTTAAAGAGAGCATGAAATAGGTAGTGAAGGCCCTGAGAAAAATCAGAGAGAGAAAGAGATAGATGAATGCTGGTACAAGAATTGGTTTGCAGCCTCTCCAAGGTTGTCAACCCTATTTCCTTCCATCTTGGGACCATTATTTGGGTTCTTTTTGCTTTTTTCTGCTGGTCCCTGGCCCTCAAATAGGCAGACTAACTCTGTGTTACAACAGATAAATAATTTGGTAGCAAAACCTATTCAGATACATTATCATAAGTTAGCTATGGAGGACCACGAGACTCAAGATGAGGTTGTTACTTTATACAGGGTGTTTCCAAAACCCATCTCCACCCAACCTAAGAGGGGGGAATTCTGCCCGTAGACCAAGCAGAGAGGGGCCACCCAGAACCCCCTCTGACAGGCGATCTGAATTCTTGCTTAGGCTGCGAGGCTAAGCACTGCAAGGGAATATCAATAAAAGATAAAAATATCTCTCTGGGTTCCCTGAGGGACAAGCCTGACTGCATAGGGGTTGATGTCAAAAGTAGCCCCTCTCCACGAAAAAGACATCGGGACGGGTATGGCCCTCATGCCTCACTGGACAACGACAGGGGGACTAGAGCCATTACAAGGTCCCCTTCAAATACTGGAGGTCAGGCCTCTATCCCCGCCTTCGCAAGTTTAGAATTGCCACAGCCCTTCTATACTTAGAGAAGGGAGGAGATGTCAGGGGCAGCCCTGCTTACACACTGTAGGCCTAAAATCAGCCATAGGCCTAAAATCAGCAATAGGCCTGTCATACATGTATACTAACACCAAGTCTTGGGTCTCAGTGGAAAAACACTGAAACAGATGGCTATAAGCTAATGTCAACAGGCAGCTTTTGTGGAAATTTATAAGCCTGAGTAGTCATAGACCTTGTAAATAGGTAGTCTTGGCAGACAATACCAACTTAGATAAGGACAAGTGAGTCATAGGCAGAGTCATAGTGAATTGTCCCCTGAACCTTCACCTAGACGATACCCAATTATGATGATATCTGTATTCCCCCTGAACACCCACACTCCAGTGTCATTCCCTTCCCCACATCCTGCCTTTCTGTGTTTATAACCCCTGTGTGAATTAATTACGATTTGAGAAAAAAAATTTAAAAAAAGAAAAAAAAGAAATATTTACATACAAAACAAACAATGCTTGGGAAAATAAAACCAGATGTGTTCGTAGACTCTGCTCAAATAAAGATAACTAAGATTTCTTTTTGCTATATGGAAAAACATTTGATGGCTGCATATTGAACAGCTAACCAGCTATTTTGCTCACTTCTCAAAGCTTTCCTCTCTGTTCATTTTCTTATAGATTCTTCTGTTAGTAATGACATGTCCTATCCAAGCTCCACCCCACTTCACACTGAAACTCCATTCCCTGGTGTGACTTGGACTTTGAGACTTAATTGGGTTACAAGCATGGAACCTCCTAAGTAGCATGATACCCATGTATATAGAAACAGAAAAGAACTTCTATGTGTTCTATCAACTATGTGTAGTTTGTAGTGTGTGTGTGTGTGTGTGTGTGTGTGTGTGTGTGTGTGTGTGTGTCTTACTATTTGTTTCCTTCTACCAGGAGGGTGAATAAATACAAGAGGCTCATCTGCAAACCAGGAAGAGAGTCATCACCACAATCAAATAATGCTGTATGCAACTCTGCCCTAATTGCACATGGCCTTGCACAGGGGCTCAAGTGTATAGGTCAGGAAAGACTAGGAGAGAGGACCTCCATCTTGCATAGTTGTATGTGGAAGACATCAACCGCACTGAGTACTAACATGTCTGGTACAACTGGGCAGGGAGGACCACCCACATCTCTGTGGGTAACCACTAATGTAAGCTCTGTAAGTAAGCCCTCCACACTCATTGATTCCCAGCGTGGATCCTTTCAGAGTGTGTCACCATGACCTTAGGAAGAAGGTTAGATGCTAAGACACCCCCTGGGAAGAAAGTTTATTAACACATAACTGGTAAGCTTTTATTTCCATTCTTATGTCAGAGTAAGATGTCTCCAGCAAGATATGAATCTAGCAGTATACGTAGGTTAATGACAGCAGGTGTAATGTCCAGCAGGACCTGATACCTATCCCTGTATATCAGGTGACATTGAGGTCATGGGGTTTTCTATCATGTTCCTGTACCTGGAATTGTATATGCCACAGTAGAAGAGAGTTTGTCTAGGCAGGACTGATATCTAGAAATCTATGTGATGAGTGTCCTACATGTCATTAAGCTAAAAATGTATATATCATGTTAATGGGTAGGAGGAGCATGCTTAGCACATATATAAGACTGTAGGTTAGCAGGCCCTGTTACATACCACATCCAACTCTACCTGCCAATATAATGCTGTGATCAGATCCAGCTAGAAAGACCCTCTGTACCATACATAATACATTGGGGATCTAGCCTCACCATACCACACACTAGACTACCACCATCATCCTTGAATCTGTCCAGAGGTGACTTGATGGCCAGGCCAAAGTCACACAGTTTGATGTCCCTTTCTCCAATGGTGTTCTCATAGCGTAGTGAACTGAACAAACCATCTGTAAGAAGAGGTACTGATCCTGTTCTTCCTGTAAACAGCCTACACCTTGGCAGCAAGTTTCAGCATCACAAAGCAAGTCCTCCCTATGCCCCTCAAAGAAGTTACAGTCTCGCCCAGAAAGGCATTTTAAGAGAAGGATTAGGAAAGTTCTGCAGTATGTGAATAACATTGTCTAGGGAATGGAATACTCTTAGCTTAGTGCCAAGTCCCTGCAGCTACTGCACAGAGCTGGGCCTACGTCCAAAAGAATCTCTTCCTATACATGGGGCAGTAGGATGCTCAAGACGTCATTAGAGACAGCCTAGTGCAAATGATGGGCTCTGACACATACTGGCCCATCATATTGAAGATGCCAAGTTGAGGAATCCCCAGCCCTCTGAGGGCAGCTACTCCCATCAACAGTGGGGGTGACTATGGCCTGCAACAAATCAGAGTGATAAAAGGCATAAGGTGTGGCCATCATATCAGCCCCAGAGGCCACAGCCATCCAATAAAGAACAAGTTGTTCACAAACAGACAGCAGTCAGGCCTTGCTGCCCAGAAAGTCTGTGTCCCCAGGACACTTTTCCCACATAATCCACAGAAGACAGGATTCTGGGTACCACATCGTCCACAGGAGACAGGCTTCTGGGTACCACATACTCCACAGGAGACAGGATTCTGGGTACCTTCACCATGTCCATCAGGTAGTCATTCAGTAAGGTGTCACATCTGATCAACCCAATGCTTCTCACGCATGTCGGCAGAGGAAAGATTTTTCAATAAAAATAAATCCCCACAAAGGAAAAGCTTTCCATCTTATGAGAGCATACCCTCTGTGTACTAACGGTTGCTTCTTCAGGATGGGGACTGCTTCCTGGTTGCACTTCTCCTTCAGTGTAGTGGTTTCTGTCTGTACTGAGCTGGGCACAAGGCAGGGTCAACATTTGATCATCCTTGAAGCAGCTTCTAGAAGCAAAGTGAACACAGAGACATGGCAACAACACTGACACACACACACACTCACCCGTTTTCCCTAGCTGCACTGTGAGACTCTCATCCCAGCACCAGAGAAACAAGGTAGAATGCCTTCACATATGAGGAGACGCACCATCCCTCCAGGGACCCCACCTCAGGGTCTTGCTCTACCTGAGCCTCTGGCTATGTTCTACATTTGTGTTGGTGAAGTTATACGTGTAAAGAGGCATAAGGTGGCCCAGTATCTCACACATCACAGGGAGGCTTCAGGAATGCTGGGGCTGTCATGGTCTCCTGTGTCCTGGACTTCCATGGGAGAAATGAAATCCCCAGGACAGAAGCCCATTCTCCATGGTGAAGACTGTGGAAGTCAACCCCGGTAGCCCCTCAGCTCAGCCTGGGTGACAAAGTAGTGTGTCCTCCTCAGTTGTGGTCTGAATAAAAATGGCTCCCATGGGCCCATATAGAGTGGCACTATTAGGAGGGATGGCCTTGTTGGGGTAGGTGTGGACTTGTTAGAAGAAATGTGTCCCTGGGGTTGGGCTTCGATGTCTCATATGCTCAATCCAGGCCTAAGGACTCAGTTTTCCTTCCTGTTGCCTGCTGATCCAGATGTAGAGCCCTCAGCTACCTCTCCAGCAGCACGTCTGCCTGCATGCTGCCACACTTCTTGCCATGATGATAACAGACTAAGCCTTTGAGCAGTAAGCCGGCTCCAATTAAGTGTTTTTCTTCATAAGCGTTGCCATGGTCATGCTGTCTCTTCACAGCAATAGAAACCCTAACTAAAACAGTAGTCATTGTTTGCCTGCCCCGACCCGAGGTCCCACACTGAACCTGCATCCCTGCAGTGTGTGGTGACTGCAGGATGGCAATTGAGGGGTGTGACACCCTGGCCAAGGTTCTCTTGCCTTTCCATCTTCTTAGGTCTGTGTGCGCAGTCATGGTTGCCATGGGTAAGGAGTCTCTGCCCTCACAGGACATAGCACGAACTCTTGTGATGAGACCTCCTCTCTCTGACATCATCCCAGTGACCCTTGCTCTTGGCCTATACCACAAGCCTGGAGAATCGTCAGCTCCATCACAGACTTATGAAAGCAAGCACAGTCTTCAGTCAGGAAATACTATGTCTTAAGAGTCTTTTTAACTCCAGAAAGGATGAATTGCTGATTGATGAAAAAGCCAGACCTAAGAATTCTGAATGTGACTCATACCCTGGTGACCTTTCTGTACACACTACCACTATACTCGGGGCAGAGGAGGGTACTAATGCTATCAAGAGCATGACCTGGGATCATACAGCAAGCCGTTCTGAGCTTCCAGCACCTGCTTTGCCATAAGACCAGCAAGAGACCAGGCTATCCTTCAGGTCTGGCTCATACCAAGGAAGGAGCTTGTTGAAAATGCAGGAATTTCCTGGTCACTGTGAGGGCCAGGAAGGGTCCTGGCTAGGCATCACTCAGCTTCCAGCCAAGTTCAAGGCCACATGCCCAGCCACATGGACATGAGAGGATGCAGCAAAACAGGGGAGATTCCCACTAGGAGAACACCAGTCACCTTTTTCCTAACTTACATGTGTGTGCGTGCATGTCTGTCTGTCGGTCTGTCTGTCTGTGCATCCCACACCTGTAAAACCTTTAGGCTTCTGATCCCTGGAACCAGTTCAGTTATAGATCACGTGGTATGAGTACTGGAAACCAAACCCTGCTCCATTTCCTGCATCAGTGTAGTTCACTCTTCCTCCAGACAGGTCCCTTGGGATGAAGAGGAAGAAAGTTGGAGGCCTGCACATTTTCTGGAGCCCACAGGAGGCAGTATAGGGCCTAAGTTCCCAGGGGTCCCTTCCACTTTCCATGCCCCTTCCAAACATTCCTCCAGCACTCCCTAGCAACCGCCTCCCCTTTCTGATCTCCATAGCCCTGCTCCAGCCCTCCCTTGTCTCCTCTCATGCCAGACACTGCAGGGCTCTCAGGGTGGCCCACAGTTGGCAATGTGATCTAGAGCAGACAAGTGGCCCCAGAGGCTACGGCTTCAATATTGCCACACACATCAGCTTCCTGCTTAAGTCCCAGCAGCCCTCAGCACCTCTGAATTCCCCCTGTATGCCATGGGGGACAAATATAGTTTCTCTGCTGATTCCTGGGTGGGGATCCTTACAGGAAAGCTTCCAGCAGTTACGTTAACAGTTAAACAGCAGAAGAGCAGCAAATCTTTCAACTACATCCTGTTTTCCTGCAGGCAGCATATCTAGCAGGCACCATGTGATCCACTGGCAGCCTGTGATTGGCTCCATTTCCATGATTGGCTGACATTTAATTTCTGTGATTGGCTGAGACTTGATTGCTTAGTTACAAGATTAAACTACCATTGGTTCATATAACAAATGAGGTCACAGTTCTCTGTGTATGGTGGCCACACTGGGCAAGTCTCTTTGGTCATTATACAGATTTTGTCCAAACTTCAGTTCAACAGCCCTACTTCTTTTGTCCTTCATAAGAGCAAAAGACCTCGAGTATGGGCATGGATGGGTCGTGCCACAGTCTGCCAGGATTGAAATGAATCTTACTGATTCCTTAAAAAGTTCACAGTTCACAATGCCAGAGTAGCCCAGCACTCTCAGTGTTACCTTCTCTGGCTTTCTGACTATCAGGGCGCGATTTGGTGGGAAAGAAGAGTAACTCTTTGTTTAATAACTAAGGAGAGTACTAAGAGATACAAGACAGATGACAATGGGGACATTCATTCCTCCTCAGAACCTCTAGGAGTCACATGGAGGAAAGCTGCACAGATTGACAGTCAGGCCTCAGAGGCAGCTCAGAACCTTGTGAGCCCCACTGCTCAGAGTCCACACATGGACTCTGGGCTGCAGGGTTACTGACTAAAAGGTGCCTATTCCTGCAGACCACCTGGCAACAGGCATGGTAGTGATCCGAAGACCAACTAATTGCCTGCTTTGATCAATTTGACCATGATGATTTGGGTCAACGGTCTTTCTCCTCCCATCTTTGGGATTAACACTACTCTGACTCTCTTTAAAATCAAAGTTTGAAAGAGAATGAAAAAGAATTGCTTGATGTTCTTTTGAGACAAGGACTTGCTATTAGACCAGACTAGACTGAAACTTGCTGCAATCCTGACTTAGTCTTCCTAGTGCTCGAAAACATAGGCATGAGCCACTACACCCAAGAGAATATAAAGAGAAGGCAGACCTCAACTCAAAACGATGAGCATGTCTTCCTGCTATCAGGGATTTGGGAGACCAGAAGACAGCAGGCTAATATAGTCAAAGTGGTGAAATTTGAGAACATTCCTGTCAATCATGTTCACTGTATATATGTGTGTGACCCCAAAAGAGAACTATGCTGTTTGTATTCTATTTATACAGTTTCTGAAAATGTCTACTATGTATGGCTGTATTAGATAGTCAGAGGAAAAAAATCAGTAACTCACTTTAACTCAAATGAGGGTTTAACTCGTGCTTTGTGGAGATATCATTTTTTGGCATTCTTCCCAAATGGAAATTTATTATGCTACTCTTCAGACAAACAAAAGAAAAAAAAAAACCTTACCTGCTTGGGAATATGATTTCAGAGTTAAGAATTTTCCCAGTGTTGTCTAGCTAGAATTTTACATATATGTATATATATGCATGCATATACACATATACATACATATACCTGTGTGTGTAAATAGCTATGTAAACCACTGTTCCATATTTCATGAGGTCCATAGTTGCAGTATATTTTAAATTTTATGCAAATGCGAGGCTACGTTGCTGTCTGAATAATTTTCTGTAGAGGTTTAAGCAGTAGACCTGTTGCAGTGGGCAATTAATAAACAGACAGTGTGTTATAGACTGCCTACAGAGTCACAGGTTAGACCCAGCCTTTAAAGGTTGATGCTGATGTGTTTTAGCAATGGGGCAAGCAGCTAGGAGAATGGTTCCTGAGATCACCAGGCCAGAAGCTAGCAGTACTACTACCTGTCAGCTGAGATCTGGGAATCTGGAGAACTGGATCCTTCAGGAGTGCAGCTTCAGTTGTACACTGCTAGTCTGCCTTGTACATTGCTAGTCTGCCTCCAGCAGGAGGCATAGTCCTTAGGAAGCAGACCCTTCACAGAGGCACTGCCCTGGCTAGTGATCCCCACCCCTTCACAGAAACCCAGAGCACAAAAGCCAAGATCTGGGCAAGTAGGCGGGGCTTTCTTGTTTGGGGCGGGGCTTCAAGAATGGGGAGAGACTTGTGTGAAGGTGATTTTTTCCGGGGCAGGGTCAGCCTGATCAGTTAGAGTCTCACATGAAAGGCTTCTAGGTCTTCAAGAGGTTGGTCTTCTGTGCAGCAGTTGGTTGTTGAGTCCAGAGGTCACAGACATTGGAGCAGCAGTTTCTTCTCACTTCGTGGCTGCCACTGACAGAGCAGCTCAGCAACACTCAGGCTCTGCTGCCCAGGGCTTCATCAGTGTCCATGGCACCCAAATCTGTGTGGGCAGCAGTGGAGGGGTACTGGAGGGTCAAGGCCTGTCAGGGAGGCTGCACCAGGCCAGGCTGATGGACGAAGAAGAGGATTGAGATAGAGTGATTTGACTTTTTTAAAACTGCGGGATTACTGATTACTTGTCATTGTGTTTTTAGTCCCTCCAAACTCCCTCAACAGGGTTTCTCTATATAACCCTGGCTGTCTTGGAACAGCCTATAGACCACGCTGGTCTTGAACTCAAGAGGTCTGCCCAACTACTAAAGATTTTTTTTAGTTATTTATTGATGGCCCAAATGCTGCCCCACCCCCCTCTCTCAGAGAGTTCCTTCCCCCATTCCACTTCCTTTACCCTCTGAGCAGGCAGCACCCCCTGTATCACCCCACACCTGTAGTCTTTGCAGGATTAGGTTCATCCTCTCCCACTGAGACCAGACAAGGCTGCACTCTGCTACATATTGGCTTGGGCCTGGGACCAGCCCATGTATAATCTTTGGTTGGTGGCTCAATCTTTAGTAGTTCCCAGGGGTCCAAGTTGGTTGACACTGTTGGTCTTCCTATGATGTTGCCATCTCATTGAGGGCCTTCAGTCCTTCCCTTAACTCTTCCACAAGGGTCCCCGACCTTGGTCCAATCTTTGCCCAATGTTTGTGTGTATGTATCTGCATCTGCCTCAGTCAGGTGCTAGGTAGAGCCTCTCAGAGGGGCTGCTATGCTAGGCTCCTGTCTGCAAGCACAATGTAGCATCATTAATAGTGTAAGGGCTCAAGGCAAGCCCATGGGATCTGCTCCATCTTTGTCCCTGCATTTCTTTTAGACAGGACCAATTTTGGGTCAAAAGTTTTATAGGTGGGTTGATGTCCCCATCCCTCCACTGAGGTTCCTGTCTGTTTACTGGAGGTGGTCCCTTCAGGTTTCATATCCCTGCTGTAGGGGATTTCAGCTAAGGTCACCTGCACTGCCTCTTGGGAGCCTTCCTTATCCCCAGGTCTCTGGTACTTCCTAGAGAATCCTCCCCCAAACACCAGCCCACCGGACCCCACCCCAGCAGCTGCATATTTTCATGGCCCTCTAGGCCTCTCTCCTGTCTCTCCCTATGCCTGATCCTGCCTCCCTATTCTCCTTCCTTCCCCTCTCCCACCCAGATCTTGCCCTCTCTCTGCCTCCCATGATGATTTTGTTCCCCCTTCTAAATGGGATTGAAGGATCCTCACTTGGGTCTTCCTTCTTATTTAACTCCTTTGAGTCTGTAGGGTGTATCGTTGGTATTCTGAACTTTTTGGCTAAGATCCACTTATCAGTGAGTACATACCATGCCTGTCATTTTGGGTTAGAGTAACCTCACTCAAGTTGATATTTTCTACTTCCATTGATTTGCCTGCAACATTCAAGATGTCCTCGTTTTTAATAGCAGAATAGTATTCCATTGTGTAGATGACCCACATTTTCTGTATCCATTTTTCAGCCAAGGGACATCTGGGTTGCTTCCAGTTTCTGGCTATTATGAATAAAGTTGCTATGAACATAGTGGAGCACCTGTCCTAGGGGTATGGTGGAGCAGCTTTTCTGTATATGTCCAGGAGCAGTATAGTTGGATCATCAGGTAGACCTATTTCCAGTTTTCTGAAAATCCACCAGATTGATTTCCAGAGTGATTTTACAAGTTTGCAATCCCACCAGCAATGGAGGAGTGTTCCCCTTTCTCCACATCCTCACCAGCATGTGTTTGAGTTTTTGATCTTGGCCATTCTGATTGGTGTAAGGTGGAATCTTAGAAGTATTTTGAATTTCATTTTCCCTGATGACAAAGGATGTTGAACATTTCTTTAAGTGCTTCTCCACCATTGGAGATTCCTCTCTTGAGAATTCTCTGTTTAATTCTGTACCCCATATTTTGTTTGGGTTATTTGGATTTTTGTAGTCTAACTTCTTGAGTTCTTTGTATATTTTGGATACTAGCCCTCTGTCAGATGTACAGTTGATGAAGATCCTTTTCCAGTCTGCAGGGTGCTGATGTGTCATTTGCCTTACAGAAGCTTTTCAATTTCATTGGGTCCCTTTTATTAATTCTTGACCTGAGTGCCTGAGCCACTGATTTTCTGTTCAGGAAATTTTCTCCTGTACCAATTTGTGTTCAAGGTTATTTCTTACTTTCTCTTCCATTAAATTCAGAGTGTCTAGTTTGACATTGAGGTCTTTGCTTCATTTGGATTTGAGATTGTGCAGGATGATAAATATGGATCTATTTTCATTCTTCTACATGCAGATGTTCAGTTAGTCCAACACCATTTGTTGGAGATGCTCGTCCTATTCCATTGTATGGTTTTGACTTCTTCACCAAAAATCAAGTGTCCATAGGTTATGGGATTATTTGGGGGTCTTCAGTTTGATTCCATTGATGAACCTGTCTGTTTTTTATGACAAAATCATGCAATTCATATTATTATTATTGCTCTGTAGTACAGCTTAAGGTCAGGGAGGGTGATGGTTGCACAAGTTTTTTTTACTACTCAAGATGTTTTTGGCTATCCTGGGCTTTTTGATTTTCCACACGAAGTTGAGAATTGGTCTTATAAGCTCTGTGAAGAATTGTGTTGGCATTTTGATGAGTAGTGCATTGAATCTGTAGATTGCTTTTGGTAAGATGGCCATTTTCACTATCTTTATCCTGCTGATCCATGAGCATGGAAGATCTTTCCATCTTCTGCCATCTTCCTCAATTTCTTTCTTCACAGACTTGAAGTTCTTGTCATATAGGGTTTACAATTGCTGGTTACAGTTACAGCAACGTATTTAATGTTATTTGTGGCAATTGTGAAGGATACTGTTTCCCTAACTTCTTTCTAAGCCTGTTAGCACTTGTGTAGAGAAGGGCTACTGATTTTTCTTAGTTAATTTTATTTCCAGCCACTTTGCTGAAGTTGTTTATAAGCTGTATGTGTTCTCTGGTAGAATTTTGGGGGTCACTTACATATACTATCATATCACCTGTAAGTAGTGATACTCTTTTTGACTTGTTTTCCAGTTTGTATCTCCTTGATCTGCTTTAGTGGTCATATTGTTCTACCAAGAACTTCAAGAATGATATTGAAGAGATATGGGGAGAGTAGCCAGCCTTGTCTTATCCCTGATTTTTGTGGGAATGTTTAAGTTTTCTTCCATTTAATTTTATGCTAGTGATTGTCTTGCTATATATTGCCCTTATAGTATTTAGGTATGCCCCTTGTAACCCTGCTTTCTCCAAGACTTTTGTTCATGAAAGGGTGATGGATTCTGCCAAATAATTTTTTGGCATCTAGTGAAATGACTATGTGGGTTTTTTCCTTTCAGATAGTTTATATGGTGAATTACATTGATGAATTTTCAATTATTTAACCACACCTATATCTTTGGAATGAAGCCTACTTGATCATAGTGGATAATGTCTCTGATGTGTTCTTGGATTCAGTTTGCAAATATTTTGTTGATTATTTTTGCATAAATGGTCATAAGGGGAATTTGTCTGAAATTTTCTTTCTTTGCTGACTCTTTGTGTGACTTAGGTATCAGGGTGACTGTGGCCTCATAGAATGAGTTTGGCAGTTTTCTTTCTGTTTATATTTTGTGGATATTTTGAGAAGTATTGGCATTAGATCTTCTTTGAAAGTCTGGTAGAATTCTGTGCCAGAAGTATCTGGGCCAGGGGGTGTTTTGGTTGTGAGATTTTAATGACTGCTCCTATTCCTTTAGGGGTTATAGGGCAGTTTAAATAGTTTATTTGATCTTGATTTAACATTGCCAAGTGGTATCTATCTAGAAAAATCCTTCATTCATTTGGATTTTCCGATTGTGTGGAGAACAGTCTTTTGAAGTAAGACCTAAAAATTCTTTGGATTTCCTCAAAATCTGTTGTTATATCTCCCTTTTCATTTCTGCCTTATAAATTTGGATACTGTCTCCCTGTCTTTTAGTCAGTTTGGCTAAGAGATTTACTATAGTGTTGATTTTCTCAAAGAACCAGCTCTTGGTTTCATTGAATCTTTACATTGCTCTCTTTGTTTCTCATTTATTCATTTCAGCCCTGAGTTAGAATGTTTCCTGACTTCTTCTACTCCTGCGTATGTTTTCTTCTTCATTTTTTTCCCTGAAGCTTTCAGATGTACTTTTAAATTGTTAGTATAAGAAAGCTCCAATTTCTTTATGAGGGCATTTAGTGCTATGAACTTCCCTCTTAGCACTGCTTTCATAGTGTCCCATAAGTTTTGGTATGTTGTGGCCTCATTTAATTTAAATTCTAGAATGTCTTTAATTTCTTTATTTCTTCCCTGTCCCAGTGATCATTGAGTAGGGAGTTGTTCAGTTTCCATGAATATATAGGTTTCCTGATGTTTCTGTTGTTATTGTTGAAGTTCAGTTTTAATCCATAGTGATCTGATAAGATTTGTGGGATTATTTCAATCTTATCATATGTTGAAGTTTGCTTGGTAGCCAATTATATGGTCAATTTTGGTGAAGGTTCTATGAGGTGCTGAGGAGGTGGTATATTCTTTTGTGGTTGGGGGAAATGTTCTATAGATAACTGTTAAGCCCATTTGAATCATAACCTCTGTTAATTTTGTTATTTCTCTGTTTAATTTCTGTCTCCATGATCTGTCCATTGGTAAGAATGGGGGTTAGAGGTCTCCTACTATTAATGTCTTGGGTTCAATGTGTGATTTAAACTTTTGTAATGTTTCTTTTATGAATGTAGGAATCTTTGCATTTGGGCTATAGATGTTCAGAATTGAGATGTCTCCTTGGTGGATTTTATCCTTTGACAGGTATGAACTGTTCTTCTCTATCTCTTTTGATTACCTCTGTTTGGAAGTCTATTTTATTAGATATTAGAGTGGTTACTTAAGCTTGTTTCTTGGATCCTTTTGCTTGTAAATCCTTTTGCCAGACATTTAAACTGAGATAATGACTATCTTGTTGCTGGAATATGTTTTTTAGACACAGCAGAATGAGGGATTCTGTTTATGCATTCATTCTCTTAGTCTGTGTCCTTTTACTAAAGAATGGAATCCATTGTTGCTGAGAGATATTAATGACCAATAATTGTTACTTCCTGTTATTTTGATGTTGGTAGTGGTTGAGTTTGTGTGAGTGTGTGTGTGTGTGTGTGTGTGTTTCTCTTCTATTGGCTTTAATAGTGGGAAAGTATTTCCTGTGTTTTTATGAGGATAGTTAGCCTCATTGGGTTGCAATTTTACTTCTATTACCTCTGCAGGGCTGAGTAAGTGGAAAGGTACTGTTTGAATTTGGTTTTGTCATGGGACATCTTGGTTTCTCCATCTGTGGTGAATGAAACTTTTACTGAGTATAATATTCTGGGCTGATATCTGTGGTCTTTCAGGGTCTGCAAGTCCTCTGCCCAAGCCCTTTTAGGTTTTAGAGTCTCAAACGTGAAATAGGATGTCATTATGATAGGTCTGCCTTTATATGTTAATTGCCATTTTCCCTTGTTTCTTTTAAAATTCTTTCTTTGTTCTGCATATTTAGTGTCTTGATTATTATGTGATTTGAGGTTTTTCTTTTCTGGTCCAACCTATTTGGTGTTCTGTAAAATTCTTGTACATTTATAGGCATCACTTTCTTTAGGTTAGGGAAATTTTCTTCTGTGATTTTGTTGAAGATGTTTTCTTGGCCTTTGAGCTGGGGATATTCTTCTGTTCCTAATATTCTTAGGTCTAGTCTTTTCAAATGTCCAAGATATCCCGGATGTTTTTAGTCATAGCCTTTTTAGACTTTGCATTTTTCTTTGACCAGTATATTGATTTCTTCTTTTGTATATTCTATACTGAGATTCTCTCTTCCATCTCTTCTATTCTGTTGGTGATGCTTGCATCTGTAGTTTCTGTTCTCTTTCCTAGGTTTCCCATATCCAGGACTGCCTTAGTTTGTGTTTTCTTTATTGCTTCCATTTCCCTTTTCAGGTCTTGGACAGTTTTATTCATATCCTTAACCTGTTTGATTGTACTTTCCTGTATTTCTTTATATTTATTGGCTTCCTCTTTTAATGCCTCTACCTCTTTGAACGTTATTTTCTTTTATTTCCTTAAGAGAATTATCCGTTTCTTCTTTAAAAGCCTCTATCATCCTTATAAGTTTGGATTTAATATCCTCTTCTTGTGCTTCAGTTTCATTAGGATATTCAAGGGTTTGCTGTAGCAGGATAGCTGGGTTCTGGTGGTGCCATATTGCCCTGGTTTTGTTGATTGTATTCTTATACTGTGCTCTAGATATCTGGTTTTCCCTAGTTTTGGCTGTTTGATTCTCATGTCAGCAAGATTTCTCAGGAAGGAGGGGTGAACCTTGATCCTGATGATAGAGATTAGAGTACTCTACTCTTTTGGATGTGCATCAAACAGACATCATTCTGCAGGCTGTGTCCAGGGCAGACCCTACTCTGCAGATTGTGTCACAGTCAGACCCAGCTGTGGCCATGAGTTGATCCAACAAGGATGGGTGGTCATAGAGTTCGAAGCTTGTTAGTTTGGGGAACCCAAAGGTTTCCATGGGGTGAGAAGGACATTCTTATAGTCCTGCAAAGCACCTCCAGACTGGGGAGCAAGGCCAAAGCCAGACGAACTAAAAATTTTTTAAGAAGTTTTCTGTTAGATGAGGTTACTTTCTAGGTCAGTAGTTTTCAACCTTTGGTCACAGCCATCAGGAAACACTTATTTCTTATGGTTTTTGAAGCCAACAGGTCACTCAGTATCAAAATTACAGTTATGAAGCAGCAATGAAAATAATTTTATGTTTAGTGGTCACCATAGCATAAGGAACTGTATTAAAGGGTTGCAGCATTTGAAGGTTAAGAGTCAGTGCCCTAGACAGACCCATGGTGTAGTCAAGACCTATGAAATGTGAGAATTTCTAAAATACTGGGAGTTAGTGGGAGAATGTGCATATTATTAAAATACTGGTAGTTGGTGGGAAAATATGTGTTTATGTCGCTTAGTACATGTACAGACCACAGAACACAAAATCATATAGTAGTTATTTCCAACAATGAGATCCTAGTTTTCAATTAGAATAAGTGTACAACATTTATTTTTGACAGTTTTCTTAGTAGTTCTTGTGTTGTTGTATAGGTAAGTCCAGTCACTTCTCTGCCTTGAGATATGGAGTGTCATCAAGGGCTCCAGTAGGATAATATTTTCTTCCCTTTTTAGTCCTTGTTTCCACATCCTCTTCCCATGGCACCGAGGCTCTACAGAGATTTCTGGGAGGCTTAAGCCCTGGCAAAGGTAGGAGAGGACCAGGGAAGTCTGGCTATTTGCACACTGCCCTTCAAAACTACAGTAACACATATATAATTTCTTTTTATATTGGGAATTGATGTATTTTACTGGTTTCTTTTAGAATTCTTATTTTTGAGAGTCTTTGTCTTGCTGTGAGCTGGACTTTGCTATGGAACTCAGGTTAACATTGAACTCTTGATGCTCCTGCCTCAACCTTGGAAGTCCTGGCATGGTAGGCTTGCCCCAACCACACTTGTACAATGCTCTAATACATCGAGTTGTGTTCATGACAGATATTGGTGTGACGTTTCCATTCTTTGCCTCATCTGAGTATTTCTGTAATGCTGCTTTCAAAGACTGAGTTAGGAAGGCTACCATCAGCTTTTGTACACTGAAGTAACTATAGGAATTGTAGGGCAGAAGGCTGTCCTAGATTCAATTTCTGACACTGCCAAAATGAAAAAGAAGGGAATTTGTACAGTTTCTTCTACATTTTGAGGAATTTGGATTGATTTTATACAGTACAGGCCAGGCAGGCTAGTACACACCTGTAATCCCCGCACTCAGAAGAAAAAGGCAGGCAGATTTCTTTTTAGGCCAGCCTGTTCTTCACAGAAAGTCCAGGTCAGCTAAGGCTACATAGTGAGGCCTTGTCTAAAAAACAAAAACAAAACAAAACAAAAAAAGAAAAAAAAGTATTAAGGTCGGGCCAGTAAGCTGTTTCTGTAAGCGAAATTACTTGCCACCCAGTCTGATAATCTGAATTCAATCCCCAGGACCCACTGGTGGAATGACAGAAATGACCCTCACAAGTTGTCTTCTGACCTTCATAGGAACAATAACACACACACACATGCTCACACACACACATATACACGCACACAAAAATAAAAGAGAATTTTAATTACAAAGTAAAAATGGTTGGCAGCTGAAGAATGACACCCAAGGATAACCTCTCACTTCCATATGTACATACATGCAGACAAACCACATGCTACACATACACACGATATACAGAGTAAATTTCATAAATACCTGGTCTCCAAATGAGAAGGGAATGGACAGAGGAAGAGGCATAAAAAGGGGAAGGGAAAAGAAGAGCATAGGGAAAGGAGAAGGATGGAGGAAGGAAGCATTAGTCATCCAAACTGGAATGTTTATAGAGCTAACAGTCCTGAGGATGTGACTCTGTTTTAAGAAAACAGGGAGCCTATCAAACAAAACAGAACACGCTAAGACCTAATAGTCTAAGCTTACAGCAAATGCTATTTCTAGCAAAATTATATTTCTAAAAACCAACAAAAATATGAAAAGAAAACTAATTATACTGCTTCATTCACAAAAGAAGTAAAGATTTGGAAGTGAAGCATTACAGAGAGGAAGAGAAGCTGTAGCTAAGTGGATGCTGGGAGTTATGAAGACAGTGATCTTATAGTTTGTCTCATTTATTTGGGAGCTAGCCAGGACACAGAAAATTTTATCCCCTTTAAAACTTTTCTAACAAGATTGCTTTCCTGTTTTTCTCTCATTGTCTTTACCTCTGTTTCTCTCGCTTTCCCTCCACATCACACCTGTCTGACCTCTCCATAAGAGGATATTCTTTATTTGACCAGACTACACATACAAAACAGTCAAAGAGTTGGACTAGGTAACTCATGAGACCTAAATCAGGTGTACCTTGTCAGATCTCAAGGACTCAAGGTGCCTCCTCCACCTCATCTTGAGACTCATTCAGTTGAAAGTTCTGGAAATTTCCACAGTTCTGACATTCTCTTGTCTCCTGTCAGGTACAATTTCAGGAGCACCCTCTTTTACCTGCCAGACATGTTGATCAATCCCTAAACTCAAGGGATGTCCAATAGAGCAAAAAGAGCCAGAGACATTCTCTAGAGAATTTCCACTGCTAACAGAGACAGTGGCCACAAGGATGAGAAATCTCAAGTAGACTGGTGACTGTTTAGCTTTTCTATTGAGATCATCAGGTGTGTCTATGCTCCTGAACGAATGGGGCCCAAGAATAGATAAGAGCAGCAGGGAAATTAAGAAGGAGGTCTTAGTGGACAGTGGCCCCAGAGGCTCTCCCAGGTTTTCGCACCAACATGTTTAGAATGCAGGGTTTAGAAACAAAAGTTGGGAATGTATCAAGAGTCTGACCTCAAGAGATAAGGCTGTTCTTATTGGGGCACACAGCAAGGGGAGACTCTCTCCTGAGGGAATAGAGGGTCTTTCAAAAGGAAGGAGCTGGTCAGAAATCTTATTGAAGCAGAGAGAGAAGAGCTGGGGAATAAGGAAGTTGATAGAGGAGTTGAGGACTGTCTTCATAGTATACTTTTTTGGAAACTGTTTCACTTAGGCAAAGTGGGATATTTTGAGAAACTGTCTCAAAAAACAGTCCTTTCTTAGATATGGATATGTCTTAGCAGTAAGAGGTGAGTAATGACAGCAAGAAAGTCTAGTCTCATCTCAGGAGACTTCTAGTTTTCTTCATGCAGGCATTTTATCACTTACAGACTGTTCCTGCCATGGAGGGCACCAGGTCCTTCAGAGAAGATGAACTTTCAACCTGACATCCAAGTTAAAGGCAGCAGCAAACAAGGGGAGATCCGGACCTGCCTCTAAAAGCTCAGAACACCCAGGATCTAGGTAAGAGCTTGAGGTTAGTGAGACAGAGCACATTCATTTCTCTGTCTGAATGCTGGTCCAGGTATGTTTGTATATGGTGCCTGATCCACAGACACAAAGCTCAGTGAGCCCTCATCCTCCGTGATGGGACAGTTGGCACTATTACACTGTGATGCCATATGCTTGTTCATGCTTCATTCTATGCATGGACACTTCATGCTTACAGAGCACAGATGGAGTCTAAATGGCACTAACAATACAGAAGATTCCGTGACCCTTTCCTTATGGCAGTGTAGTTCACAGTCCTTGCATTAGGCAGGAGCCTAGCTTCTCGATGAATTGACAAACAGGAACTTGACATAGGGCATAAGAATAGAATTGTATCTGTGCCTGCTCATGACCCTGAAACAGCATCAGGAGATGCTGGTGACGGTTGACTGTTGATCAAGACTGTAGTTGGTGGTGGTAGTGGACACTCCACTCAAAACTCAAGATGCAAAGTTGGTAGTAGTTCATGAAGCAGGGCCTATAGGAGAGTGGGTCCCGTTAGCTGATGAGCCTGGCAGCTCAGTTCTCTCCATGGGCTTCCTGGCCAGGGGAGCATGTGAAGCATGTGGCCACCACTAGTAAACTATTCAGCTCTGGGCGTGCTTCTACTCCTACACATATTTTTGAATCTTGTTATCTATCTGCCTAGACTGAATCCCTGGTAAACTGGCTTTTCAGGAGAAGCATGTTCCAGTCCTGTGTGTGCCCATGCTTAGGGAGGCACATGGAAGGGATGACAGTGACAAGAGTCATGAGAGCCCATCCTGCTAGGCCCACTACTTTTTTAAAGAGTGCATTCTGTTTTCCTTGCTAGCTCTCATTCTGGATGCCTGATCTTCTATAATGTCCCATTGCTGTCTTCTATTTCAAGAGCACAAGCACCCAAACCGAAGCAGGGTGGGAGCAGGGGGAACCTTTGCTCCATCTTGTCAAACTCTCCTTCCTCCCTCCCTCCCCACCTTCTACTTGCCATGCTTTTCTCTCTACTTCTGACTCAACTTTGCATGGTTCTATGTAAGGTGGTACTGTGGCATTGTTCTTTCTAGATGAATTGATTTCTTCAGTTTTCTACTCCATGAGTGTATACAATTTGTCAATGACAAAAGGATTTCCAAAATCACAGTTAAAAAACAATTTAGATGTTCATCTTGGTGGCCTGACCAACTGGGTTTCCTGTGGTTCTCTCCTCTCATTTCTTTGTAGCCCTTACCGCAAGGATTTGTGGCTCACAGTGGGATGGGCACACAGCAGCAGATTGTTCTCAGTAATTCACCTCCTTATTCCCTTTTAGGCCTTGAGTGCCCTGTAGGCAGACCCTGTGGAACAACCTGAGGCTGATTGCTGGGTGTATCTGTCTCAGTTGTTGGTTCCATGGGATGAAATTTCTACCCTTTTCATTTAACCTCATGATTGTTGCATCCTGGACTGACTTTAGGGAGGGCAGGTTATTAAGTAGGATGTTACCCAAAGTCATGTTCACTTCAGTGTTCTTCAGAATACTGCTATTGATGTCAACAGTCACAGCATTATCTTCTAGGTCTGGAAGCATGGAAAGGGCATCTTCTTCAGAGAGCATTGGGGTGTTAGTCATGCTAAGCCTGGTGCAATTCTTCCTCATTCCTTCCTCATTATCCTCCTATAGGTGATTCTTCCCAGGTGATACAGAGATTGTAAAGCAGGTACACACTTTTCTGAAAGGAAGGGGTGGGAGTAGGGCAAGGGCTGGTCCATCCCTAACAGTATGTGATCCAGCATATGACTGTGGCTTTGATGGCATGGGCATCAGACCTTGACATAAATCTCTCTTTGCTTCAAATGACAAGGCAAATATCAGCTATTTCAAAAAGTATGTTTCAAGGCTGGTAGTTCAAGGCTTCACAGTTAGCAGATGGCTTTCCCCACAACCCAGTTGATGTTTCAATATATTGCATGTTGCTGTGACCTTCATTTAGTAACCTGTGTTTTACTTATGACTCAATTTCCTGAAGCCTGTATCCAATCATGTACATGATCTCCATGGCCATGAGAATTATTTCTTTGAGGCATAGCAATGGATGTTCCCACAATGTGACCAATTGCCATACCATATAGTGGATGTGGGGGAAACCATCAGCATTTGTGCAATAACAACTTGGCTAGTTTTGGACAAGTGATGGGGATGACGACACATTGTGGAAGTGGTGACCTAGTGCATGCCTGTCTAAGTATGGAAGCTATCCTGTGAGCCTGACATAGAGGATGCCTAGGCTTCACATGTGGACAGTAAAGCTATTATAGGGATTTCTATTTCTAGGGTTAAATAGAACAGAGAGGCACAGGCCTTCCCCAACATGTTCACATCTGAGTTTTGAAGCAAAAGTTACAATCTCTGAATTCCCTGTTGCATCCACTAGGATGTTTTCTAGTTTATATCTTAGGGATCATGTAACTTTCCCGCAGTAATTGAACTGGTAGTACAACCTGCTGGAGAATTAGTCCTGCCTTTTCCTCCTTTATACAGCCCAGCTCCTTGAGGCCCCTCTCTGGGTCTCCTCCTGCCACACATGCTGTTATCATTTAAGTGGTTAGTGGTATATCAACCATGTGAAAGAATTTGATGATGTTCCAATGATTTAATGATTTCTACCTCAGAGGTGATGTCACTCAGGTCATTGTTGCTCTTCTCCAGTACCTGGACAGTTACTGGTTTATGTGTGGAGATATAGCATGCCAGTTTGACCTCCCTGAATGCACCACAGCTCAGTGACAGAAGATTCAGGAATCATGTTAAAGGATACTCTCTTCACTGGGCTTGTCATAAAACTTGCCTCCATCTCTGCCACTTTATTGTGGGGAAACAGTAGCACCACATGGTGCTAGGAAGAAATATAAAACATCTCAGAAGTTTATAGCTATGAATTTGACATAAAATCTGAGAGACCCCCAAACAACCTAATGATGTACCTTAAGGTCATAGAAAATAAGAAGTCAAGACCCAAAGATTCATACTCTGTGAAGGTGAGATTCTGGAACCTTCCATTACAGTTCCTTGTTTAGTTCTACCTCAATTACATCAAAGGTATTTCCTCTAAAGCCGTGCTTCCAGGGCATTTCCAGAACAACTAGCTCACCCATTCAGCCTTTCAGACTGTTACAGTTAGGATGTCAGCTAAGCTTTGAACTCAGAAAGAAGGAACAAAACATGGATAGAGATCTATTTGTGCCTGATTAAGCATCAGGATTTGGAAAGAGGGAGCAGGGTTCAGCCTTGGATAGGATCTTGTTTGAAGAAGACTGATTGAGGACATCCTTGGTATGTATGGCACAGACAGAATCTTCTTCTGTTTCCCAACAAGGCAAAACAGAAATGTGCTTATGCACAATATGAGTCAAGGATGGATGAGAGAGAGCTCCCTGGGAAATAAAGATTTCATGTTATCCATGAGCACAGAGAGCAGGCAGTGTGACTACCAGAGAGATAAAGAAGAGACCCTAGATCATTTCTGTTGATTTTAATTGGCAGTATGTGCAGAGGGGACGGAGCAAGGCAAGGAAATGCTACTGTAAAAGGTAGGCGTCTGTTTTCCTGTCGAGAGGAATTCTGTCTGGCCTGGCCCTCAGTGAAGAGGGTCATGATGAGAGCCTTGCCCCTGAGGACCTGAGATGCATGAAGGAAGAGGGGGACACTGGGAAGGAAATCAGAATCATGGAATCCCAGGTTTTGTGATAGAAAGAAGCTGTGGTGGGGTCGCCAGGGCACTATACACAGGAGTGTTGTTCAAGGCAGTGCAGTGATGCTGTGTCTGTGAATAGGAGATTCCCAGGTCCACCTGCCAGCCTGTAGATTCAATTCTCCCAGCTGCATTTTCTTTGAGATAACTGATGCTGTGGCCCTTGTGGCATTGTAAGGGGAATGATTGGAGTGGAGGGAGGGGCAAGGAAAGTGTAAATGGAGACACGTTGTTCCTCTATTCCTCTGGCTCACATTCAGTGTTCTGTGCATGTACTATGGTGCTTGAGCATTACAGTCCTAGCATGGGTAGTCATAAGAGAGATGCCTCACTCCTGTGCGTAATCCTCCCTTGTCCTGATACTACATAACTATTTCCAGGTTGTAAACATGGCTGAAAAATGTGGAAGAGATCAAGACACCATCACAATCTATAAAAATGTAAGGAATTTTTGTCTTATGAAATTTTCATACCAGAAAGTGAGCTCATGGTCTGGGCATCTCATTCTGAATATGTTATGAAGGGTGGGATTGGAAGATACCTTGTTGGGTGTGAGACTAAGGAACATAGCATATGTAGGCAACAGAGAGACTATAGGGCTACGGGTCTCATATTTACACAGACTGATGGGCCTCTTCATCTTCTGCTTGGGGCTGATGCTTTCACCTCCTGTCTTTTGCAGTCCAATCAAGCAACTTTTTGGGGCTCCACATCACCTCCCTTATAGGAAGCTAGTCAGAAAATGGATCCCCTTCCTCTCTCTCAGCTGTTGTCTTACCTCAAGGTCTTGGAGGATCTTATACAAAAGAAATTTAGCTTACTTTTATGGGGCATAACATCTGTGTTCTCACAGTTGTGACTACTGCCCAGATATTCAACAGACATAAATCAGTAGAACATAAATCTCTGACATTTTGTAATGCAGGTGGCCCTTCCCAAGATCTAGCTCAGGATCAAGGATTTCCACACTTTTCCCAGGACCAGCCATTGCCTCATCAAGTTGTGACACCAAGCTTAGTAGGTGTGACTGGAAAACCTACCAAGCTCTACAATAAACCAAATACCTCCTTGTTTCTTGAGTAAGACCTTTCGAATAGCATGCACTAACACTGAGAGAGGTACACAGACATCTCTACCAACTAAAACCAGTCCTGGCTACATGGAAAGTATTAGGAAGGCAACATAGGATATGATATCAAAAATTATCAATAAGCTATTAGCAAGCCCATTAGAAACTTGTCCAAGGGCACCCTATACTATAAAGCTATCAGGTCAGCTTCCTTCCTTCCTTAGCACTGTCAGATGCTCCAGCATCATGAGGAGCCAGATAATGAAGGCAAGGCAACTACTGTGGGAGAACAACAAGGAACCCCCCTCAGATTCCTCCCATCCAGGAAACTGACCCAGCTTCAAGGACATTTCCCAGAAAATAGTGATCATTATTGCAAGAACAGGCCTCAGTTCTCCCAGTCTGCCCAGCTCTCCATCCTCAACTCCAAAAGCTACAAATGTAGAAAAAAGATTGGGGTCTGTGCCCACAGGGGTACCCTTAAAGAAGGAATTAGCAAAGTGTGAGATACATAGCATCATCAAGAAGGGCCTTGGTCTAGGAGACAAAGATGTGCCTTTCACCTTCAAGCAGAAGCCCTGGGAAGAGTCTGAAGCCCAGGAACACTGCACTGAGGACAGGCAATCTGTCCTACATGAATCCTGTTGAACATCATTCCTTCCTTGACTACACCCTGCTAAGGTCAGCTTGCCTTCACAGCACTCACTGCCCAACTTACACAATATATGCCAAACACTCAAGACTTCCCAGGGCTTATGTGATGTCTGCATGAGGAAACCTGAGAGGGTGAATACTCAAGAGAACAGAGTCCTGAAGGATAAGATCGAAGTGAAGGATCTCAAGGGGTTTCATCCCCATGACAAGAGGCGCAGAGTCCTGTAAGATCTAGAGCCATAAGCCAGGGAGAAAGGCTTGAGAGTTTTAAGGCCTTCCACACAGAGCTCCACAGAGCTCAAGTATACAACTAAGGCTTGGATACCAGAAAAAGGAGAGACTACTTCTAAAAGCTCTTGGAAGAACATTACAAGGAATATTTTTCAATATGGTGGAAACCTCAGCACAAAATGCAATGGACAGCAGGATTCTCTGGAGAATTCTACCCCCCACCAGCAGCTACTGAGCAGACACACATGGTTGTAACAAGAAAAAAGCTCCTCTACTATATGCTAGCTGTATTGCAATCCCTTGTGAATGTTTGGTTCCAGATCTTGGAGAACATTGAAGGGGACCCATGAAAGGTAAAAAGAAAGTAAAGTGGAAAAATGTTGATATCCAAGCTGGGTGCCTCATTCCACACTTCTGAGGGTCTCTATGACTCAAAACATAGCAGAGCAGCAAGCAGAATGAGCTGTGGCCATGCTAGCCCAGACAAGCACAAACATCCATTTGCAGTTGGAAGTGGAGACAAACTGCAGTCAGGCATTGATGCCCAGAGAGCCTGTGAAAAACAACCAAAGCAAGTGAAGAGAGGAATGGGCTTTGACCTGTTACTTACTCCCAAGGGAAATGAACATCCATGAAGGTACAGGATAACTGGAGACAAGCACAAGCCAGGTCTCACTGTCCAGAGAGCCTGTAACCCAGGTAAAATTAGAATAAAGCTTGGGTTGGGGCACCAACATTCATTCAGATACACACAAATTGGAGACAAAGAGCAGTCAGGTCTTGCCTATAAAACCTTTGACCCACATCAAAGTCAAAAGAAAGGAATGGGCTGTGGCTGATTATAAGTACCAAAGAGAACCATCCAGTCAAGGACAAGGGGAAGTGGATGACAGACGCACTCAGGTGTTGCTGTCCAGGGAGCCTTGGACACCCAGGAGACCTTACCAGAATAGGTAAAGGGGCAGATGATTCAGATCATCTTGCTTTCCCACACTAGGAATTTTCTAGATGTCCCATCTACCCAGCCATGTTTCCCCCATGACTCCTGGTAATAAACTTGGTTTTTTCCTACAAAGAAACTCTTTTCCTTCCTGGAGCTCTTCCTTCCCTGCTCATGACTCTTTCCCAGATAGTAGCTGCTTCCTGGTTCATGCTCCTGCCTTTCAGCACAGTGGTTTCTGTCCTACAGTGATGGAGCAGGGGAAGGTTCTCCATGCATGTTGCTATTAATAGCTTGTATACTTGTTGGGCTCCAGCTCAGGTGTACAGATGTTTCCACTGGCTGGGCTTATTCTCTGGTCCTTTGAAGCCTTTGCATCCATGCCACATAACATGCTATAAATCGAGTCCTGTTACACACATCACTAGAGGCAGCCAGCAGCCTGGTGATTCATCGAACTCTGATGGACCCCTCCATATCCACGCCACATACCAACCTTCAGATTGCAGGCCTCCAAGGCACAGACACTGACTTCTAGCAGTGTAATAAACAGTATCCATGTGAGAGTATGCAGGAAAACTTATTACACAGAAGTACATGTGGGATTTACAGTTGGTTGAGTGGGATTCCTATCAGGGCCACATGGACACCTCCTGTAATCCACAAAAACGCTGGGTACTTAGTACTGTTCCACACCTCGGCCCCACATAAACTTCTAGGTACTGTGTCCTCTGTCCTTCTACCCATTCTGGAGGCACTGCTAGACACCAGGTCTTGGTAAATAACCACCTCCCTCTTGATGACACTCCACATGGACTGTTATGTATCAGGCCCTGTGGCAAGCCAACCCACAGCCTATACTCACTATTATTTCCTGAAGTATCTCACAGAACTATCACTGGAACATTTATACCTACCAGCTCCTGAATAATGCCATGGTGACTTACATTTTTTTATTTTAGCTTAGGCCATAGCTTCCTACCACACAAAAAACAAGTATAACTTCATTAACCCCTTTATTCTAATTCACGTTTGCCATGTCCCATTGCCTCTCATTCAGTACATCTGACTTTCTCCATGCCTGACTGCTGAGTCCCTCCCACCTCTGAACTTTCCCCCAATCCTCTCTCGGTGCAGAAGTCCCAACTTCTTCAGAGATATGTGACTGCAGTTCTTTACTAAAGTCTTTAAGAGAATGCCTTAGGCAGATGAGAAAGGACACAGTGTGCAAAATGCTATACCATTACAGTCCCAGCTGGGTGCCAGTCACTCTAGCAGGCTCCATAACCACCACCACCCCTGCTAAAAATCATCGCCTGCCCGACACTCCCTCCATACTGTCTAGCACCATGGGATCTAAGTGTGAGGTCCAGCTGCACAAACTTCTGCAGCCATACATACACAACTAAGTGCCAAGCCCCACAGATCTCCCACTTTCATAAACCACACATACTGAGTTTGTTGATAGTCCCTCTCCATTGCCACCAAAACTACACTGGAGTAGGTGATGCCCTCCTGTCAAAATTAATAGATATCACACTTTGCTGGACAACAGCCCCAGGCTGACACTTCACAAACAAGACAAGATATCAGAGCCTTCTAGATATATGCTCACCTCTTCTGCCACCCCACATAGACCACTAGGGAACATGCCCAGATGGATACACAGGGGACATTGCCACAGACACACATCTAGGTGTCAGGTCATATAGTGCTCTTACCCCACATACACTGTTAGAAGCAGACCTTGCAAGATATCCCCCTCTGATAATGCCAAAGTCACATGAGTTTGGCAAGTCTTGATGGGCTCATCCTCCCTGGAAGCTGCAAACTGAAATACACTACTTGGTATCACATCCTATTGTATACTTATTCCTAACCAACATTCACTTTTAGGTATTAGCCCCTCCTGGTAGTCTTCCAACAAATCCCAGGTACTCATTAGGTATCAGGCAGCAGCACCCATATCAAACACACACACACACACACACACACACACACACACACACACACACACACTTCACAAAGACTGCTAGTAACCACGTTCTCCTGGATACTGCTCCTTGACCTCTGTCACCACATACACACTGTTATCCACTGGTCTTTGCTTCACAACTTTTGTCCACCCTTCATACATTGTTACCTTGTCTTACTGGACACTACCCCTCACGCTATGATAGGAATAAGGTCCTCTTGAACATGGTCCCTGGAACACTGACACCAAAATTAAAATGTTATTCTTTAGGCCTTGCTAGCTAGACTCAGCACTGTTGCCTTCCATTTTAAATTTACAGTTGTGTCCGGCCTCCTGGACAATTTCCTCAAGTAGCAACACACATACAAGGCTAGGTATCAGACCATAATAGACACAATTCCAACCGCACTAGATCCAAATTTATAGCCCTAGGTCTCAGCCCTCCTCTCCCATCACCACATCACATATACTAACAGGTACCAGGCTCTGCTTGTAAAACCCTAAATGCCTGACAGCATCAGACCCTCACACGATAGCCTCATAGCTTCACCTTCTGTGAACTTGTAGGTATCAATGGTTCATGTCAAACATTCATTCAAGGTTTAGTGACTTATGTAAACATGAGTAAGGTTAGGGATCTTATTTGTGTGAAAATGGTTTTGGCTTTATAAATTATTAAAGCAATATGAATATAATTCTATCTTAAAACAAATTGACAGTTTATTTAAAGCAATCATTTAATTGACATACCTGCATTACTAATACAGACACACTTTGGATCCTGTGAAATTTTTCTTGGTTGAAAACTTTAGTCATGAAGGGGTAAAGTTTACAGCACCTTTGTTCTTCACCAAAAAGAAAGACAGCCTTCTGCTGTGTGGATCAGAGAGAGACATTGACAAGCTCACGATGGCCCTGGCAATCCACAGATCTAGGGTGGGAAAGTGTGTTGTCATTGGTTTGCCAGGGTCTGCAAGGTCAGAATATGCTACTGGAAAATATCTCAGGGAAACACACATAGCCCTCAGATCACGCAGCCTCTGGTTGTGAGCAATCTGATAGAACAGAATCTCTCATACACTGTTACATATCAGGATTTACTAGATGTCCCACCCTCCTGCCATCAAATCATCAAATATATTTTCATCTCCCAGGTCCTGCTGGACTTTCTTTCTCCAGTTGCAGCAGCTCAAAATACACAGGTTAGTGTTCTTCCCCAATGGATGCCCACAATACATTGCTTCCAAATATGCATTGCTATTTACAGGCACGGAGGGTCATCTCCAGCCACCTTTACATATACCTTTTGGGAACCAGGCCTTGCTGAATCAGTTCCCTTTCTGGACATTGCTCCACATATAATTCTAGGTATGAGGCCTTAGAGGAAACCTACCCCTTTAGTCAATTCATATATACTGCCACTTTTCATGATCTGTCTGACACCTCATCTCCAGCAATGTCCATGCCATAAAAGGGAGCTTCTTCCTCACATCATCTGGATGACTAGGAATCAAAGGAAGGATAGCACAGAGATCTAGTGTAGAACCAAACACAACTACACCTGACAAAAAAATCAATGATATGATTCCTAATGATATTCTGCTATTTTCAGAGATCAATAGAATTCCTAGGCAAAGATTCACCAGAGAGATAGCCCAAAATGAAAGTTTCCATCAGATCCCTTCCCGTGGAGCTACGAGAATTCCATAGAAGAGGTGTGCAAGTAACTTCGAGAAACAGGGGGGTTAAAGACACCAGAAGAGCATGGCCTCCAGGATCAACTTGGCAGGCATGGGGAAGGATTCATAGAGATTGAAGCAGTGCATAGGAGAAGGTCCATTAGGTCCTTTGCTTGTATGTTATTGTTGTTGGCTTAGGATTTGGTAGGACAAGTGAGTCATAACTGAGAATGGGGGTATCTCTAACTCTATTCCCTGCTCTTGAGACACTTTTCCACATACTGGTTTCCCTTGCCTATCCATGATGTGGGAGTATGTACGTGGTCTTCTTGAATCTTGTGTTATATTTGGGGGGTAACACTGGGAGGCCTTCTCATTTTGGAGGGGGAGATGGAGGGTTGACCTTGAGGAGAAAGGAAGTGAGGGGGAAATAAACGGATCAGAGGGAGGGGAAGCTGAGGTCAGGGTGTATTATATAAGAGAAGATTAATGAAAAAATTAAAACAAAAAATGAATAAATGACTATAGTATAAAGGAAAGGAAAAAGGTGACTCCAATACTACAATATCATTTTTAGATTGGACACTCAATGAAAAGTTAACAAATTTCAGACTTACACTATACTACTACAAATTAAAATGAACATAACAGTATGTACAGAACACTCTATCAACAAGTTGAAAGTACACATGCTTCTAAGTAAACTATGTAATCTCTAAATAGGTCATACTCTAAAACACACTAAAGTCTTAAAAATTAGGAGGAAATTGGTGTAATTTCATGTATCATGCCAAAGAACAGTAGAAGAAAATCAGAACTGATAACAGGAGAAGTTATACAAATTGTTAGAGAATGGCCATTTCATTCTTAAATGGCTAGTGAGTTGTTCAAAAATCTCACTGACACAATTTTAAAATTCAAGAATAAAATGAAAGTAAAACCATAGGGTTTCTTTTTTAAAAACCTTTGGGATATACCTAAGACAGTTTCAAGAAGAAAACTTGAAGCAATGTGTGCTTGGGTTACCAACAATACAAAGAAACAAAAATCCCAACACAATCTCAAACAAATGACCTAATGGTACATCCTAAGGTCTTAGAAAAACAAAATGAGCTGCCACCCTCTACAAGATGTACAAGGTACGAAATAATACAGAATGGGGCAGAAGCAAATGCAATATAGAGACTAAATGAATGATAAGAAAGGTAAGTATAACAAGAGTTAGATCTTGGCCTTCTGCCTGGGAAGATCATCAACATGTCTGCCTCTTGGAAGACCCAATAGTCTGAAAGCCTCCCAGGGGATCGGCTGCAGGCATGCACACAGATCTCCTAGGAAACCTGCAGAAACCCAGGGACACAGGAGGCAGGCTCAACACAGAGATACACAGGCCAGTTAACACCAGAAATAACCAGATGGTAAGAGGCAAGCACAAGATCATTAGCAACAGAAGCCAATATACTTTGGCACCATCAGAATCCAGTTCTCACACCACAGAAAGCCCAGAATCCACCAACACAACAGAAAAACTGAATTCTGACCTGAAATCCTATCTCATGAAGATAATAAAGTCCTTTTAGGAGGATATAAATAACTCAATGAAAGAAATACAAGAAAACATAGGCAAACAGACAGAACCCTTAAAGTGGAAACAAATAATTCCCTTAAAGAAATACAGGAAAATACAATCAAACAGGTTAAGGAATTGAACAAAGTGGTCCAAGACCTAAGTGTGGAAGTAGAAACAATAAAGAAATCACAAACGGAGGCAACCCTGGAAATGGAAAACCTAGGAAAGAGGTCAGGAGCTACAGATGCAAGTACCAACAACAGAATACAAGACATAAAAGATAGACTCTCAGGCTTAGATTATATTCACAGAACAGTCAAAGAAAATACAAATTCCTATCCCAAAACATCCAGAAAAATCTAAGAAGGTAATGAAAAGACCAAACCTAATAATAGCAATAGAAGAGTGTGAAGATTCCCAGCTCAAAGAACCAGAAAATGTCTTTTACAATATCATAGAAAAAAAAGTACCCTAACGTAAATAATGAAGTGGCTAGAAATGTACAAGAAGCCTATAGGACACCAAATATATTGAACTAGAGTAAAAGTTCTCTCGACACATAATAATCAAAACACTAAATGTACAAAAGGAAGAAAGAATATTGAAAGCTGTAAGAGAAAAAGGCCAAGGAACATGTAAAGGCAGACCTTTCAAATTTGCACAGTACTTCTCAACAGAGTCCCTAAAAGCCAGAAGAGCCTCAACAGAGGTTATGCAGAACCTAAGGAAACACAAATACCAGCTCAGGCTAGTATATTCTCCAAAATTCTCAATCATTATAGATGGAGAAACAAAATTTTCTAAAAACAAAACTAGATTTAAACAATATATATGTTCCAATCCATCTCTATGGAGGTATACTAGAAGGCAAACTTCAACATAAGAAGAGTACCTATACCAAAGATATAACAAGATATTAGTCATTTCAAGACAAAGCAAAAAGGAGATAATCACAGACCCATAATACGACCTACAACATGAATAATAACAGGAACTAAGAATTATCTGTCTTTAATATCTCTCAATATCAATGGACTCAATTATCCACAAAAAAAGACATAAGCTAACAGATTGGATATGCAAACAGGATCCAGCATTTTGCTGAATATAAGAAACATACTGCAATAACAAATACAGACACTACTACCACAGAGTAAAATGCTGGAAAAAAGTCTTACAAGCAAATATTCCCAAGAAACAAGCTAGATTTGTCATCCTAATATCCAATAAAATGCTTTCAACCAAAAGTTTTCAAGCAAAATGGGGAAGGACACTTCATATTTATCAAAGGGAAAATACACCAAGAGGAAGTCTCAGTTCTGAATATCTATGCCCCAAATGCAAGGGCAACCACATTTATAAAAGAAACTTTACTAAAGTTCAAAACACACATTGAACCCAAGACAGTGACAGTGGGAGACTTCAACAACCCACTCTCACCAATGGACAGGTCATTGTAACAGAAACTAAACAGACAAAGTGGAACTAATGCAGGCTATGATCTAAATGGATTTAACAGATATATACAGAACATTTCACCCTAAAACAATAAATATACCTTCTTCTCAGTGAGTCATTGAACCTTCTCCATAATTGACCATATAAACTCTCAAAAAACAAGCCTCAACAGATTTAAAAAAAAAAAGATTGAAATAATCCCATGAATCCTATTAGCTCACTATGGATGAAGACTAGACTTCAATAACAACATAAACACAGAAAATGAACATACCCATGAAAAGTGAATAACTCTATTCAAGGATAAATTAGTTACAGAAGAAATAAAGAAAGAAATTAAAGACTTCCTAGAATTCATTGAAAATAATGGCACAGTATATTCAAATGTATGGGGCAAAATGAAAACAATGCTAAGAGGAAATTTCATATCACTAAGTGAACACATAAAGAAATTAGAGAGATTCTAAATTAATAACTTAACAGCACAACTGAAAGGCCTAGAACAAAAAGAAGCAAAGACACCCAAGGGGAGTAAAAGGCAAGAAATAGTCAAACTCAGGGCCAAAACCAACCCAATATAAACAAAGTGAATGATAAAAAGAATCAACACAGCCAAATGTTCATTCTTTGAGAAAATCAACAAGATAGATAAGCACATAGCCAGGTTAACTAAAGGACACACAGACAGTATCCAAATTAACAAAATCAGAAATAAAAAGGGAAACATAACAATAAAAATTAAGGAAAAAATTTTAAATGATCACATCCTACTACAAAAGTCTATAGTGAACAAAACCAGAAATTCTAGATAAAAAGGATGATTTTCTAGACAGATACCATGCACCAAAGTTAAATCAAGAGCAAGTAAACTATCTGAACAGTCCCATATCTCCTAAGGAAGCAGAAGTCATTAAACTTCCTAAGAAAAAAAAAGTTCAGGGCCAGATGGTTTCAACACAGAGTTCTACCAGACCTTCCAAGAAGAGTTAAACACCAACACTCCTCAAACTATTCCATAAAATAGAAACGGAAGGAACACTATCTATTTCATTCTATGAAGCCACAATTATGCTGATACCCAAACCACACTAAGATCCAACAAAGAATGAGGACTTCAGACCAGTGTTGCTTTTGAGTATCAATGCAAAAATACTCAATAAATTCTAGAAAACTGAGTCCAAGAATACATCAAAACCATGATTCACCACAATCAATAGGCTTCATCCCAGAGATGCAAGGTTGGTTCAATATATGAAAATCCATTAAAGTAATCCACTATATAAACAAACTCAAAGGAAAAAAAAATCACATGATCATCTCATTAGATGTTACAAAGACATTTGACAAAATAGTGTACCTCTTCATATTAAAAGTACTGGAAAGATCAGAAACTCAAGGCCCATACCTAAACATAATAAAATCAATATACAGCAAACCAACAGCCAATATCAAATTAAATGGAGACATACTTGCAGAAATCCCACTAAAATCAGGGACAAGGCAAGACTGACCATTCTCCTGGTATCTATTCAATATAGTTCTCAAAGTGTAGCTACAGTAATAAGACAACAAAAGGAAATCAAGGGGATACAAATCAACAAAGAAGAAGACAAGGTATCACTATTTGCAGATGATATGATAGTACACATAAGTGACACAAAATTTCTATCAAAGAACTTCTGCAGCTGATAAACATCTTCAGTGTAGTGGACACATATAAAATTAACACAAAATAATAAGTAGCTTTCGTTTATGGAAATGATAGAAGGGCTAAGAAACAAATTAGGGAAACAACATACTATTCAATAGTCACTAATATAAAATATCTTGGAGTAACTCTTACCAAACACGTGAAATATCTGTATGAAATCAACTTTAAGTCTCTCAAGAAAGAAATCAAAGAAGAACTCAGAAAATAGATTGATATCCCATGCTCAGGGATTGGTAGGATTAACATAGTCAAATGGCCATTCAACCAAAAGCAATCTACAGATTCAACGCAATATCTATCAAAGTTCCAATACAATTCTTCATGGAAACAGCAATTCTCAATTTCATATGATAAAACAAAAAAATCTAGAATGGCTTAAACAATTCTTAACAATAAAAGAACCTCTAGGAAAATCACCATCCCTGTCCTCAAGCTACACCACAGAGCAATAGTGAAAAAACCAGCATTGTATTGGTAGAGAGGCAGGCAGGTCGATCAATGTAATAGAATTGAAGACCCAGAAATAAATTGACACTCTTATACTCTTGGACTTTGACAAAGAAACCAAAAGCATACAATGGAAAAAAAGAAAGCATCTTCAATAAATGGTGCAGAACTAATTGGTAGTTGGAATATGGAAAAATGAAAATAGTGCTATATTTGTCATCTTGCACAAAGCCCAAGTCCAAGTGGATCAAGGACCTCAGTATAAAACAAGATACACTGAATCTAATAGAAGAGAAAGTGGAAAAGAACCTTGGACTGATTGGCATGGGGCCAAATTTCTTAAATACAACTCAGACTCTATGGTCAAGAATTGATAAATGTGACCTCATGAAACTGAAAAGCTTGTGTATGGCAAAGGACATAGTCAATAGGACAAATTGGCAACCTAAATATTGGGAAAAAATCTTCACTATCCCCACATCTGATAGAGGGCTAATATTTAAAATATATAAAGAATTCAAGAAGCTAACCCCCCAAAACCCAAACAACCCCATCAAAAATGGGGTATGGAGCTAAACAGAGAATTCAAAACAGAGGAATCTGGAATAGCTGAGAAGCACTTAAAGAAATGTTCAGAGTCCTTAGTCATCAGGAAAATGCAAATCAAAATGACCCTGAGATTCTGCCTTACACCAATCAGAATGGCTAAGATCATAAACTAGGCTGACAGCACATATTAGTGAGAATGTGGAAAAAGTGAAACTTTCCTGCATTGCTGATGGGATTGCACACTGGTAGAACCACTAAATAAATCAATCTGAAGGTTCCTCAGAAATTGAAAATAGATCTTTCTGAAGACCCAGCTCTACCATTCTTGGGAATTTACCCAAAAGATGCCTCACCATGCCCACAGGGGCACCTGTACCACTATGTTCATAGCAGCCTTATTTGTGATACTCAGAAGCTGGAAACAACACAGATACCCCACAATGGAAGAATGCATACAGAAAATATGGTTCATTTACACCATGGAATATTATTCACCTATTAAGAATGAGGACATCATGAGATTTACAGGCAAATAGATGGAACTAGAAAATATTCTGAGCAAGGTAACTCAGACCCAAAATGACATGCATGATATATACTCAATAGTAAGTGGATATTAGCCATAAAAGCACAGAATACCTAGGTTACAATTCATAGAAATCAATAAGGTTAACAAGCAGAAGATACCTCAATCTCATTTCAGAGAGAGAAGAAAGAAATCTCAGGGTGGGGATTGGGGGCAGAGAGAGGGAGGGACTTGTGTCAGAGAAGAGACAGGGATGAAAAACTGAAACATGATCATGTACTGGGGTTTCAAGAAAGAGGAATGAAGCCTTGAGGCCAGCAGAATGAATGGATACAGGCAACATTAGGAGATAGGAGGTGGGGGTATACACCAGAAAGTACCAGAGACCTGGGAGGTGAGAAACACTCATGATTTAGATGGGGGGACCTTAGATGAAATGAGGGAAGGAACTTGTAGAGTCCACCTCCAGTAGAATGACAGGGCATCGAGTGGAGGGATGGGGTTGCCATCTCACAGTCAAAAACTCAGTCCCAGAATTGTCCCTGTCTAAAAGAATTGAAGGAATAAAAAATGGAAAAAGACTGAGGGAAAGGAGGTCCAGGGACAAGCCCAAATTGGGATCCAGCTTAAGAGGAGGCTCTAAGGCCTCACACTATTACTGATGCTATGGTGTGCTTACATACAGGAGCCAGCATAGCTGTCCTCTGAAAGGCCCAACAAGCATCTGAAAGCATCAGATGCAGATACATCCAACCAAAGGACTGAAGCCAAGGACTTCTGTGGTTGAATTAGGGAAAACTTGAAGAAGCTGAGGAGGAGAGCGACCCTATAGGAAGGCCAGCAGTCTCAACTAAACTGAATCCCTAAGATCTCTCATACAATGAACCATAGATCAGGCAGCATACACTAGCTGATATGATGCCCCTGACACATATACAGCAGAGGACTGCCTGCCCTGCCTGAGTTAAGAAGAGGCACCTAATCCCTAAGACACTTGAGGCCCCCGGGAGTAGGGAGGTCTGGTGGGATGGGGGAGAAGATGGTTGGGACATCTTCTCGGTGACATGGAAGGAGGAATGGGATGGGGAATGGTCAGAGAGGGATAACAACTGGACTGTAGAAAATGATTTAAAAAATAATACGAATGACACGACTACTGATGAATAGAAATGCAAAGACACCATTACATTTGCAGGCAAACGGGTGAAACAAGAAAACATCACGCCGAGTGAGGTAACCCAGACTCAGTAAGACATGCACAGTAGGTAGTCACTACAAAGTGGACAGTAGAGAGGAGGTGAAGCCTGTCTGCGTTGAGAGGAGGTGGTGGCAGCCGCTGAGGTGGAGGGCGTAGTGTGCCGGGCGGAGGCCCTGACGGATTCACAATACCATCCTTTCAAGAAGTCCCGTTGCAGACTTCCAACTTTGCCCATGTCATCTTTCAAAATGTGGCTAAAAGTTACCTTCCTAATGCACACTTGGAGTGCCATTACCCCGTAACTCCATCCATCCGTCCACACGCCAAAGACTGGGTTGGTATATTCAAGGTTGGCTGGAATACTGCTCGTGAATATTACACATTTTTATGGTCTCCTATGCCTGAAGATTATGTAGAAGGATCAACAGTCAATTGTGTACAAGCATTTCAGGGATATTACCTTCCAAATGATGATGGAGAATTTTATCAGTTCTGTTATGTCACCCATAAGGGTGAAATTCATGGAGCAAGTACTCCTTTCCAGTTTCGAGCTGCTTCTCCAGTTGAAGAGCTGCTCACTATGGAAGATGAAGGAAATTCCGATATGTTGGTGGTGACCACAAAAGCTGGCCTTCTTGAGCTGAAAATTGAGAAGACCCTGAAAGAAAAAGAAGAATTGTTAAAGATGATAGCCATTCTTGAAAAAGAGACAGCACAGCTGAGAGAACAAGTTGGAAGAATGGAGAGAGAGCTGAACCACGAGAAAGGACAGTGTGAGCAACTGCAGGCCGAGCAGGAGGGCCTTCTTGAAGTGTCACAGAGTTTGAGAGTGGAAAATTAAGAGTTTATGAAGAGATACAGTGATGCTACATCTAAAGCTCAACAACTTGAAGAGGACATTATATCAGTGACACATAAAGCAATTGAAAAAGAAACTGAGCTAGACAGTTTGAAGGATAAACTCAAGAAGGCACAGCATGAAAGAGAACAACTTGAATGCAATTGAAGGCAGAAAAGGATGCGAAGGAACTTTATAAGGTACATTTGAAGAATACAAAAATAGAAAATACGAAGCTTGTGTCAGAGATACAGACTTTAAAGAATTTAGATGGGAACAAAGAAAGCATGATTACTCATTTCAAAGAAGAGATTAGCAAACTGCAGTCCTGCTTGGCTGACAAGGAAAATCTGCACAGAACTCTCCCGCTTACAACCACAAATAAAGAAGATACATTATTTTTAAAGGAGCAACTTCGCAAAGCGGAGGAACAAGTCCAGGCAACACAGCACGAGCTTCTCTTTCTGGCTAAAGAGCTCAGTGATGCTGTGAATGTCAGAGATAAAACAATAGCAGATCTGCATACTGCATGCTTGGACAATGAGAGAGTGAAGAAGCAGCTGGCCGACACACTGGCAGAACTCCAGCTACGTGCTGTAAAGAAAGATCAGGAAAAGACTGATACACTGGAACATGAACTGAGAAGAGAAGTTGAAGATCTGAAACTCCGGCTTCAGATGGCTGCAGATCATTACAAAGAAAAGTTTAAGGAATGCCAGAGGCTCCAAAAACAAATAAACAAACTTTCAGACCAGTCAGCCAGTGCTAACGGAGTCTTCACAAAGAAAACTGGGACTCAGCAGAAAGTGAGACCTGGCTGCTTCTTCTGCTTCTTCTGCTGCTTCTTCTGCTTCTTCTGCTTCTTCTGCTTCTTCTGCTTCTTCTGCTTCTTCTGCTGCTTCTGCTGCTTCTTCTTCTGCTTCTTCTGCTTCTTCTGCTTCTTCTGCTTCTGCTTCTGCTGCTTCTGCTTCTGCTTCTACTTCTGCTGCTTCTTTGCTTCTGCTTCTGCTTCTGCTTCTGCTGCTTCTGCTTCTGCTTCTCCTGCTTCTTTGCTTCTGCTGCTGCCTCTGCTGCTTCTGCTTCTGCTGCTGCTGCTGCTGCTTCTTCTTTGCTTCTGCTTCTGCCGCTGCCACTTCCTCTGCTCTCCTCCTCCTGCTCCTGCTTCTGCTCCTGCTTCTGCTCCTGCTCCCTGCTCCCTGCTCTCCCTGCTCTCCCTGCTCTCCCTGCTCTCCTCCCTGCTCTCCTCCCTGCTCTCCTCCCTGCTCTCCCTGCTCTCCCTGCTCTCCCTGCTCTCCCTGCTCCTCCTCCTGCTTCTGCTTCTGCTGTGGATGTAAAACCAGCAGTGTCTTGTGCAGAGACAGATTTTGATGTGTCAATAAAGGATCATGTCTGTGAAATGACTAAAAAAATTGCTGAGAAAATAGAAAAGTATAATAAGTGTAAACAACTCCTGCAGGATGAGAAAACCAAATGCAGTAAATACACTGATGAACTTGCAAAATGGAGCTGAAGTGGAAAGAACAAGTGAAAATTGCTGAAAACATAAAACTTGAACTAGCTGAAGTAGAGGATAATTACAAACTACAGTTGGCAGAGAAAGACAAAGAAATAAATGGTTTGGCTTCATACTTGGAAAATCTCTCAAGGGAGAAGGAACTTACAAAGAGTTTAGAAGATCAAAAAGGAAGGAAAATGGAAGGCCAGAGCCCCCAACAAGTCTCAAAGTGTCTCAACACATGCTCTGAGCAAAATGGGCTCCTTCCGCCACTGTCAAGTGCACAGCCAGTTCTTCAGTATGGCAACCCTTACACAGCACAGGAAACAAGAGATGGAGCAGATGGTGCTTTTTATCCAGATGAGATCCAGAGGCCACCTGTGCGAGTCCCACCTTGGGAAGACAATGTTGTCTGTAGCCAGCCTGCTCAAAACCTTAGCCGGCTGGACGGTTTAGAAGACCTGAGGATAGCGGAGAAGATGAGAATGTGCCCGTTACTCCTGATCCAGCAAACCAGCTTTTACGTCCTCATGGAGCAGGCTTCTGCTTTGATTCCAGCTTTGATGTTCACAAGAAGTGTCCCCTCTATGAATTAATGTTCCCTCCTAACTATGATCAGACCGAATTTGAAGAACATGTTGAAAGTCACTGGAAGGTGTGCCCGATGTGCAGTGAGCAGTTCCCGCCAGACTACGACCAGCAGGGCTTTGAGAGGCATGTTCAGACTCATTTCGATCAGAATGCTCTCAACTTTGACTAGCTTTTAGTAAGAGGTAGTACAATGTAGCAGTTAACTGAGTAACAATATACATCTGGGCAACTCAGTGATTCAAACACAAGATGTGCAGTTTTTTGAGACTATAACTAATACTGTTTAATATCACTTGTTTATTTTCTCAAAAAGAGATTTTAATCACTCTTAAATTCAAAGATCTAAACTGTTGTACATCTGTATTCCTGCCCCTTGGCTAGCTACAATAAATGGGTTAACAACCAAAAAAAAAAAAAACCAAACCAATCTCAAACAGAGGCTAAGGAGATTGCCGGGTGTCACTTTCAGGTTCCTCCTCTACACTTTCCTGATCAAGAACTTCTTTAGAGTGTGCTGTCACTAGGGTACAGCTTTGGCTACAATAAATCCAGTTTTAATCTGTTTTAAAAAGAAGTGGACATTAGCTACAAAATACAGAATAACTACTCCTCAATCGACAGAGTCAGAGAAACTAAAGAACATGGGTGGCCCAAGAGAGGTTGATTAAGTCTGATTCAGAAGAAACATTACAATAGACACCAGAGGTGGAGGGAGGGAGAGAACTGGGTGAGAGAGGGGTTCATGAGTGGCAGATGGAACCAGATGCAAACACCCAATGCCCAACACTAGGCAGGGCTTGGGGAGTCTTGTGGAAGGGTTGGAGTGAGAACTGAGGGATCCAGAAGGTCGAGGACACCAGCAGACGACCTACATAGTCAACTAACTGGGGCCCCATGGGGGCTCACAGGGATTGAACCACCAACCAAAGTGCTTGCAGAGGTTGAAAGTAGGGCCCACTACACCTTTGTAGCAGATGTGCAGCTTAGTGTTCATGGGGATCCCCTAAAATTTGATCGGGAACTGTCTCTGACTCAGTTGCCAGCTTTTGGATTCCCTTCCCTCACCTGGACTGCCTGGGTGGGCCTCAGTGGGACAGGATGTACTCCTTCCAGTTGATTGTTGAGGCTGGTTGACATCCAAGAGGGTAAGTCTCTCCTCTCTGAGAAGGAAACAGAGTAATGTGGAAAGTGATTTATGAAGTCATTAATATGACTGGAAGAAGGAACTACAATCAGAATGCAAAGTGAATAAAATTTAATGGGAAAAAATAACTCAAACAGCACAGAAAACAGTCCATAAATTGAAAATGAAATTATATAAAATTAAAAGGCCCTGTGCAAAAGAAACATGTTTACGTCTCATGCCTAGAGGATCAGAAATCATCCCAACAGTGAAATTCTCTGTGAGGTCTTAACATTTAGAATATACAAAGAATGAGGATGATTAAATCTCAAAAAGCAACTAATCAATAAATGGACTAAAGAACAGTTTTTTAAAGGCAATACACAGAGAAGGATAACTATTTTACCAATTCTTCAACATTCTTAGCTTTTCAGGTTAAGTAAGGTTTGGAATATATAAAAAATTCAAGAAATCAGACAGCAACAAAATAACCAAATCAAATAATAAGGTACAGAGCATAAAAGAGAATTCTTCAATATTCTATTTCTTCAGGTAAATTCAGATTAGGGCAACACCGAGATGCCATTTTGCCTAATGACAATGACTGAGAATAACACAAATGAGAAATTCTAGCAAAGATGCAGGAAGGGACCTGTCAGGAGCTGCTATTGGGTGTGTAAACTAGAGCCGCATGGTGGAAATCAGTACAGAGGTTCTTATTGTCTTTCCTTTTCATTGAGGGTTGGGTGGAAGAGGCACTCTTTGTGACTGTGCAGAAGCCTGCACTGGATCAGGAGAGATGGAACTGGAAGAAGTATGACCTGTATGTGGTATACTAGAGAGCTGCAACATGTAACAGAAGAGCCTCCCGCTGCCATAGCAAGCAGATCTCTGGTGCCTCTGGCATTGCCAGCACTGAATGCTTGTTTGCAATCCACACCCATATTTTTAGACCAGGAAGTCAGGTATGAGATGAGTCTGCTACAGGAAACTAAATACAGACCTGAACTTAAGGACATGGGGTGAGTCCTTCTTCTGCTCTGTGTCAATGTGAAGTTTACTAAAAGTGTCTGCCCATGCTGCAACTGATCCCTGAGACCCTGTGACTCAAAGATGGCCACAAGAACTCAAGTGTCCACTGTGGTGGATTCAGCCTCAAAGCAAAGCTGTTGCCTTCCACGGCAAAATCTTATGTAAATAGTCATAAAAATCCAGTCCATGGTTTCCAGCTTCATTATTAATAGTGCAAACTGTGAATGCTCACGGCACTTTCAGGTTATAACTTAAATATCTTTTTTTAAAAAGCATTTATTCGTGTGTGGCGTTGCTGCTGCTGCTGCTGCTGCTGCTGCTGCTGCTGCTCTTATCTGTGTGTTTATATACCATGTGGGCACTTGTGTGGCTTTTTAGACAACATGAGGTATCACTGATCTTCTTTCATCATTTCTATCTGGGCCCTAATCAGGTTGCCAGGTTATATAGTGGGTGCTTTTACCTCCTGAGCCAAATGGACCTCTGACCTACACCTCAAACCTCTGGAGCCTTGTGTCCAAGGCCTTAAGTTGAGCAAGCTCAGGATGGTACAGCCCTCCTTCACTGAGCATACTCTAGATCAGACTCTCCCATATACCACTGGATAAAATCCACATGCATCTGTGTTCAGGGAAGATGTTGCCATTCAAAAGAGGTACATACTCTTCTTACCTTTGATAGATGATGAGTCTTCACTCTCTATGCCCCGTCTTTGTTATTTTGCTTTTGTACTCACTAACACAAGAACCACCGTTGCTCAGTTACACCATCTCTAAACAGAGTAGCAGCAGGCAGCACCACTTGCAGGTGTGTGTGCTCATGTGATAATCCACATCCCTAAAAGAAACTTGACTAAAGCCCAAAACACTCTTTGAACCTCACACAATAATAGTGGGAGACTTCAAAACCCCACTCTCACCAATGGGAACGTCATTGAAACAGTCAGCAAACAGAGACACAGTATAGCTAACAGAAGTTACAAACCAACAGAAAGCCCACACACTCATGGAAACTGCACAATACTCTACTCCATAATAAATTGGTCATGGAAGAAATAAAGAAAGAAATTAAAGACTTTCTAAAATTCAATAAAAATGAAGGCACTGGATACCCAAATTTATGGGACACAATGAAAGGAGTGCTAAGAGAGAAAATTCAGTGTAGCAAGTGCCTTCATAAAAAAATTAGAGAGAACTACACTAGCAACTTAACAACATTCCTGAAAGCTCTAGAAAAAAGAAAGCAAACATGCCAGGAGGGGTAGACTGTAGGAGATGGTCAAACTCATGGCTGAAATCAACCAATTAGAAACAAAGAACATGAGACAGAGAATCAACAAAACCTAGGACTACTTCTTTGATAAAATCAACACAATAGATAAAGCACTTGGAAAACCGAGTAAAGTGCATAGAGACAATATCCAAATTTACAAATTCAGAAATGAAAAGGGATACAAAACAACAGAAATTGAGGAAATTAAAAAACTCATCAGATCTTTCTACTAAAGCTTGTACTCAACAAAACTGGAAAATCTAGATGAAATGGATAATTTTTGGTATGTGTGACAGTTAATAAATACCAAAGTTAAATCAAGACCAGGTAAAATATCTAAACATTCCCATAACATATAAGGAAATACAAGCAATCATTAACATGTCTCAACCAAAAAAGTCCTGGGCCAGATGCTTTTAGTGCACAATTCGACCAGACCTTCAAAGAAGAGCTAATACCAATACTCCTCAAACTGGTCTATGAAATAGAAAGAGAAGGAACCCAATCTAACTCATTCTATGAGGCCACAGTTACTCTGATACCTAAACCACATAAAGACTCAACAAAGAAAGAGAACTTCAGACCAATTTCACTTATGAATATCACTGCAAGAATACTCAATAAAATCCTAGCAAACTAACTATAGAACACATGAAAACCATCATTCCCTACACATCTGTAGCAGTTGTACAGCACAGGCTACATGTGGGTCCTGTAAGATTGCAGCAGGAGCTGTCTCTGACTCTGTTGCTTGCCTTTGGCTTCCCTTACCCCTGCTGGATTGCCTGTGTAGACCTCAGTTAGACAGGATGTACTTAGTCCTGCTTCCAGTTGATTGTTGGGGCTTGTTGGTACCAAAGATGGGGTGTCTCCTTGAAGGAGAAGGAAAGGAGTATTGTGGGAGGAATTTCTGAGGGTAGGACTGGAAGGAAGGACTATGATCAGGATGTAAAGTAAATACAAAAATAATGGGAAAAAGAACAACAATAACACATAAAGAAGCCCTATAAATTGAAAATGAAATTACATGAAATTAAAAGTTTCTGTGCAGATAAAGATGCTTGCACTACAGGTCTAGAGGATGGAAAGCCATCCTACCAGTGAAATTCCAATGTGGGGCCTTAACATTTAGAATGTACAAACAATTGCGATTTAAATATCAAAAATCAATCAAAAATAGACTAATGAACAGTTTTAAATGAAACACACAGAGTATAATAACAATTTTACCAATTGCTCAATATTGTTAGGCTTGAGATAATTCAAGTTAAAAATATTTAAAGAACTCAAGAAAATGGCCACCATCAAACAAAATAGCCCAACAAATAATAAGATACAGAGCATAACAGGGAATTCACAACAAAGTTTCTTCAATGTTCTTAGCCATCATATAAATTCAAATTAGGGTAACATCAAGATTCCATTTTACTTAATAACAGTGAGTGAGATCTAAATAAATGAGGAATTCTACCAAAGATCAGGGAGGGAAGGGACATGTCAGGAGCTCTTATTGGGCCTGTAAACTGCAGCAGCATGGTGGACATCAGTACAGAGGTCCTTAAAAATAGAACCACCATAGGACCAGGTGTACTATTTCTAAGCATGGGCTCAAAGGATGTGCTCTACTTCCTGCCAAGAAGATAGTTGCACATCCCATGTTGTTTGTGGTAATACTCCCAACAAGAAGACAATTAGGTATTTAAAATACCTAAATAAATTCTATTAGAGTTTGCTAATTTATAAAAGTGAGCATATGAAGAAAAGAAGCAAAACAGTACTAAGCATTCCAATTATCATAGAAGGTTTAGTTCAGACTTAGACACACACATTCTTAGGGTTAAGAAACAAATTTCATTTTTGCTACCATTCTATACCTGAAGGCAAGAAAAGCACATTGTTTCAGATTATATTGAATGATGACAAAGCTAAATAAATAGAAGACAAATCTGAGCTTTCTTTCTGATTTGAGATGAAGTATGATAATGTAACAGACAGACATGGATCTATCTGAAGACAGAAGACAATTTGAGAGAAATAATCCAAAGAAAAAACTCAAGATCTACAGAGAAGCATATGTTATCAAAAACTACAAACTGGATGGTCTCTAGCAGACATATTCCAGGAGACAAAGGTAAAGTATAAACTTCTGATTTCTTTGGAGACTCAGATATGTTATAAAGATGTTTTAGTGAGGCTGACAGGTGAAAAGAATGTTTTGCTAAAGGAGACATGTGAAAGAATGATTGGCTGAAGCAGACATCGGTGAAAGGATGTTTTTCTGTAGTAAACACAGGAAAAGATACATGATGCTTAGAAGGAATTGGATTAGAAGCAATGAAGATTGGAATTTCCCAAAAGAACTATTTCCCCACAGACACTGGGAGCTCCAGCTTTGGTTTGCCTTGCTGTGCCTTGCTAGCGACTAGCATGTATTGGTTCATCTTAGGTTTCATTGTTGACCTTAACTTGTGAAGTCTTCATAGAAGACTCACCAAAGAACTTCTAGTGAGATTCCAGGGGCTTCTTGATGATCTTTGGACTTGAACTCCATTGGTGAGCCTCACAGTTTTTCTGGATTAAATTGCCCTTCCTAATCCATGTGTGGTGTCTGTGAATAGACTGGACTGCAGTTCCTAATTCAAGTTTGGTGTTTTCGGGGGAATTGGACTGGGAACAATGAAGATTGGAATTTCCCAAAAGAACTATTTCCAAACAGGCCCACTTCCCCATATCCTAATACCATATAGTTTTCACTAACTCTGGTGGGTGGTGGGCCAGAAGTGAGGGTAAACCAATATTAAAGTAGGTTAAACAAAATATATGCTTACACAGAGGAATATTAGGGCTCAGGAAGTAGGAACAGAACATGAACAGAGGTCTATTTGTGTCTGATTCAGCAACAGGAGTTGAAAGGAGGAAGCAGGGAAAGGACACAGAGGGGGACGCTGGGCTGGAGGCTGGGGAGAGGCTGTGGCACCCTCTCTCCTGCCAGGACCCTTTGTGATGAGGAGCCTACAGCTCTGTGATGTGGCCTGAGCCCTCCTGACAAGTCACATGCTGTACACCACAGCTCAGTAGTCTGAGAGCTGCACTGCGATTCAGAAGATGGAGAGTATTCTCGCTCTGATGAATAGAGTTAGTGACTTATGGATGAGCCCCAGCTCCATGGACATAGCAATGGACATAAGCATTGCCTTTATGTGTGGAGTGGGGCTCTTTTTCCTACTACTTCCCTTCCTGAAGGAATATCCAGTGTCATCACCACCTGAGAGTGAAAGAAACATCTCAAAGGTGAGGAGAGCCTTGGTTCACACACAATGGAGCAGCAGTCTGTTGTTCATGACTGTTACTCTCACATTTCATAGAAATACAGGTGTAGTGACAAACTTTGGTATTTTAAAAAAACATAAATATAAGAATATAGTTGTTTTTTTATTTTTAAATCTCAGGTATGGAATGTGGGGTTGCTTCAGATTGTCTACAGCAACTGATTATGTTTTGCCTTATATTGAAGCAGGAGCAGTAATTTGTAAGCAGCAGACAGTTTCATTGTTCTTGTGACTTTTGGAATTCTGGAAACCATTCAGAGGGAGTGTGAGTCCTAGGTCCTGGAAACACATTGTGGATCCTTGGTTTTGTTGCTTTCTATCCCTTGCTGGTGTTTATGGTTTGTTGATTAGAACTGTGTACAGAAGAAAGAAGAAGATGAAGATATCCAGGATATCCTGACAGTAAAGACTGAACTTGCTTCAAAGAACTAAACCCACCTAATTAGCAGAAAAGAGTCTAACAATAATATCCTCCCTTTTTATTCTGTCCTTTTTCTCTCCTATCTAGTTTTGGGGAATAGAATGGGTAGAACAAAAAAGGTAGAGAAGTATAAAAGTAAGATGAACCTACAACTTAGAGAAGTATAGCTACAGACAGGGGAGGGGAAATCTGCAGAAAGAGTCTACAGGGGTTGGCAGGCAGGGCAGAGGTGAGAGTGGTCCTGAAGTGTCTGCCTGAAGATCTCAAGGCATCTGTACAATGAGGCAGAGAAACCACTAAGGACTACTGTAGCTCACAGAAGACTAAATTTCTGAATTGGTAGGGTCATAGGACAAGCTCAAAGAAAGATCATCTGTCCTTGGCCAGGTGCTTGTTTTTCTTTGGGTTGAGCTGATGTGAAGCAGGTGATGAGAACAAGTGCCTCAGATCAGGGCTTGAGTCTCCTCTGGTCTGAGGAAGCAAATGTCACCTGACAGCACAGAGGCATCTGCAGAGCTCAGCCTTGGGTCGGATCCTGTCTGAGGAACACTGATTAAGGACATTCCTGGTTAAGTATGGCACAGACAGCTGCTTTTGCTTCTTTTCCAACAAGGCAATAAGGAAATGTGCTTATGCACAGTGTGAATGAGGCAAGAATGGATGAGAGAGAGCTCACTGGGAAATGCAGATTTCATGTATTTGAGGACAAAGAGAGCAGGCAGGTTGTCTACCAGAGAGAGGAAGAGGGGGCACATCTCATTTGTGTTGTTTCTAAATGGCAGGATGTGAAAAGGAGGAAGATCAACAGGAAGAAAACTGATACAGTAGAAGGTAGGCTTCTGCTTTCCTGGGTTGAGATATTCCTTCTAGCCCATCTATTAGTGACCAGTGTCATAGTGATAGCAGTGTTCCCAAGGCCATGAGATGCAGGAAGGAAGAGGGACATCAGGGAAGATACACAAATTAAGAGAAAACATGGGTTTTATGATAGAAAAGCTGTGTTTGGCCTGAGATGGGTGCTACACATGGAAGTATTTTTCAAGTCAGTGGACTGATGCTGTGTCTCTGTATGAGGAACTCCCAGGCCCACATGACAGCAGGTAGTTTCAACTCTCCCAGCTGTATTTCTCTTTCAGATAACTGATCCTGTGCCCTTTGCAGTATTGTAAGAGGAATGACAGGACTGGAGGAAGTTACAAGGGATGTGTAAATGGAGAGATGAACTCTCTTCATTCTCCCTTTGCACATTCAGTGTCCTGTCCCTCCACTATGGTAGTTGAGCATTAGACTCCTAGCATGGGTAGTCATAGGAGAGATGCCTCACTCCTGGGTGTTTTCATTCCTTGTACTTATACTACACAACTATCTCCAGGTTGTAGAGATGTTGGGAAAAATATGGAAGACACCAAGACTCCATCACAGCCGATAAAAATGTAAGAAATATTTGTCTTCTGGAACTTTTCATGCCAAAATGGAAGCTGAGGGTCAGGACATCTTTATACTTAAGATGCTATGGGGGCGGGGGATGGAAAGACAGCCCTCTTATATGTGAGACTAAGGAACAAGTGATACGGAGGCAATGGAGGGACTGTATGGCTACAGGCACCATATTTACACAGACTGATGGGCCTCTTGATCTTCTGCTTGGGGATGATGCTTTTACCTCCTGTCTTTTCCAGTTCCACCAATCAACTTCTCCAGGACTCCAAGCCACAACCCTTGTGGAACCCTCTTCAGAAAATGAATCACCTTCCTCTCAATCAGCAGTTGTCTTATCTCAAGTTCTTGGAGCATCTTATACAGAAGGAGTTTAGTCAGATTTTCTGGGGTATATCCTCCATGTTCTCTGAGTCAGTTGTGGCTACTGCCCACATCTTCAGAAAACCTTGCTTGGCAGAACATAAAACTGTGAGGTTCTGTGATGCCTGTGGCCCTGCCCAAGCTCTATCCCAGGCTAAAGGACCTCCACACAGTTCTCAGGAACAGCCAATGCCTCAACAACTTGTGACACCATGCTTGGAAGGTGTGACACAGGTCAAAGGAATGGAAATCCTCCCAAGCTTTACACCAAAAAACACACCTCCTTGTTTCAAGAGTAGGGCCTGTGGAACATCATGCCCTACCACTGAGAGAGGGACACAGACATCCCTACCAACTGAAAAACAGCTCTGGCAACGAGGACTGTACTGGAAAGACACCAAAGGTTATGATACTCAAAAACAAGCAACCATTAGCAAGCCCACTGGGAACATCTCCAGGGGCAACCTGCAAAATAAAGCAATCCGGCCAGCATCCGTTGTCCCTGAGCAATGTCATATGGTCCATAAGAATGAGGAACCACAGAATGACGACAATGCAACTACTATGGGAGAACAACAAGGAACCCCCATCAGATTCCTCCCATCCAGGAAACTGACCCAGCCTCAGGGATATTTCCCAGCAAACAGTGATAAATATTGCAAGAGCAGCACTCAATTCTCCCAGCCTTCCCAGCCCACCATCCTCAAGTCCAAAAGCTGCAAATGTAGCAAAATGCGGGGGACTGTGCCCTTAAAGAAGGACATAGAAACCTGTAATATACATAACAGCATCAAGAAGGACCTTGGTCTAGAGGGCCAAGACCTGCCTTGCATTTCAAGCAGAAGCTCTGAGAAAGGGCTAAAGCCCAGGAACACTGCACTGAGGACAGACAAGCTGTTCTACAATGACGCTGCTGAGCATCATTCCTTCCTTGACTCAAAGACTGAAAGGAAGCTGGCATCAGACATCCTGCAACTTCCAGTAAAACGAAGAAGGAGGCCATATATGCAGGTCCTTGAGGCAAGGGATCTGACCCCACCTTGGCTTCCAGCATCAAACCGTCCCCAGGTTGTGTATCCCTACTCACCCATCAGTGATTCCAAGGCTGAATACTATTCCAAGGCTGCCATGATCCTGGAAAATTTGCATCACCAAGATCCAGGAGGGACAAGGGTGGAAAGCATATCAGATGCCAGTCTAGAGAGTGTGGTGTCTATACGCTCACTTGCAGAGGTTCAGGAGACTCAAAGAGCCCCTCCACCTGCTGCCAGCCAAGGTCCATCAAAGGCCCATCCAGACCCATGGCAGAGAAACCTGAGTGTTCAGGAACCTGCTTTCTGCTTCCGGGTAAAACCCCCAGAGGACAGATCTATCCTAGCAACTGGAACACGCAGCCTGCAACCAAATTGCAGCCACAATATGGCCAAGCATGCACCACAGAAGAGGTTTCAACATGTGGACTCAGGGCAACCCTGCTGTCGTGTGATAGTGATTGACCCTGAAGAAAGTGACCCACCTTCAACAACCAAACAAAGCAATAGAGTGGAGGGGAAAGAAGAGCCACCGCCTGCATGGAGCCTGAGTCCAGGATCCAGTGAGGTTCACACTGGCCAAGCCTTCAGTATCAGTCCCAGTGACTTTGGGTCTTTAGAGGCTAACAGAATACCAGGCCACCCCCAAACACCTACCTCACAACACACACAGGACTCAGGTCTAAAACCACAAGCATACAGTAAGATTGACTTGATATCAAAGGAGCAGCCACAGTCTTCACTTGTGAGACATGATCCAGATAGTCCCAGCACAGTACACCCTGCCAAGGTCAGCTGGCCTTCTCAGTACTCGCTGCCCATCTTCCAGAATACATGCCAGAACCCCAAAACTTCTCAGGCCTTAAGTGATGTCTGTATGACGAGACATGAGACAGTGGAAACTGAAGAGATTGGTGTCCCTAATCATAAAATCGAAGTGATTGAACTCAAGGGGGCTCATCCCCAGGAAGAGAGGGAACATGTTATACAAACTAGAAATCTAGAAATGCTTGGGAGAGGAAGGCCTTCCATCCCAAGCTCCACCCACCTCAATGATACAATGAAAACCTGGATACCAGAAAAAAAAGATGCTACTTCTAAAAGCTCTCAGAATGCTTTACAATATGAAAACTTTGGCACAACATGCCTCGGGCAGGGGGATTCATTACAAAATGAACACCCCCCATCAGCTGCTGAACAAATGCAGGAGGTTATAACAAGAAACAAACTCATCTACAATATGGTAGCTGAAATACAATCCCTTGTGAATATTCTGATGCAGATCCTGGAAAACACTGAATGGGACCCATCAAAGGTACAAGGGTGTAAAGTGGAATCCCTGGCATCCCAGCTGGGTGGCTCATCCCTCTCTTCTGAGAATCTCTATGACAGAAACCACAGCAGAGCCGCTAGCAGAATGACCTATGGCCTCCTCACCCCTGAGAAGCAGAGCTCTCCCTTCACATACAGGAAAATTTGCAATGAACTGAAGTCAGGAATTGAAAATCACAGATCACATGATCAATATCTGAACCCAGCAAAGAGGGGGATGTGCTTTGACCAGCTCCCCATGCCCATGGGTCATGACCTTCCCTGTAGATACAGGGGAATTGGAGACAAACAGGAGCCAGGTCTTGCTGACCAGAAAGACTGTGACCCAAAGAGAACAAAGATTGGAATGGGCCACTGTCCACATAGAAGTCCTGAGGGGCACTGTCATTCATTCAGGTACAGTGAAACTGAAGACAAACAGCAGCCAGGTGTTGACAATACAGCACTTGACCAAATTCAAAGTACAATGAAAGGAATGGGCTATGACTGCTTTCTGAGTCACAAAGAGAACCATCCAGTCAAACACAGGAGAACTGAATGCTCCTGGTCTTCAGTTCCTGCCCAGCAAGCTTCTGACAACAGGTAGACCTTACCAAAATAGGTCAAGGACCAGGGGGCTCAGGCCATCCCTGCCTTCCCATAAGAGGATTCTCTAGAAGATGTCCCATCTGCCCAGGCATTGTTTCCCCCATGCCTCCTGGTAATAAACTTGGTTTTGTCCCTGCATGGAAACTCTTTTTCTTTATGAAACTCTGCCTTGGATGCACATGGCTCCTTCCCAGATAGAAGCTGCTTCCTGTTTCATGCTCCTGCCTTTCAGCACAGTGGTTTCTGTCCTACAGTGATGGAGCAGGGGAAGGTCAGCATTGCTCCTGCCTCAGTGCAGTTTATGGGGAGACAGGGTACCTGGGAAGACACGGTGACTTTATGGGTGTCATCCTCACACAGTCTCATCTGTGTGCAGTTAGTGTTCATCTTTCTGTCATTACAAAAACAACAAAATACTAAGGGTTTAACAGGATGAGCCAACCCTATGAAGACTCCACCAGGTGGGTGGCCCAATGTATTACCTTCACTGTCACTCCTTCATGTTTGTGTCACTGTACAGAATGATGTGCAGAGACAACAATCACAAATTCTCATCCCCAGTTCCAATGTAGGAGAATCTCTACCTGCATTTCTAGGACAGACATAGAGATCACCTATCCCAGAAGCCCCTCCACATTTTGATGCAGGCTGAGCTCCTATCACCACTTACCTCATGCTGGATGATAGGGGAGTGACTATCCAGTCTGCCTTCCTCTCTGACTAGATCACCGTCCAGAATAGAACCTGCAGTGTGTGGCCATGGGTGGTTACTGAGGGTTGTGTCACACAGGCATGTCCAGTAACACAGCAAAGCCTGCAGAGAAACCACAGACATCCCATTGAGTCCACTCAGTGATCTCCCTGGAGACCTAAATCTATCCTGCCCAGGCTATCCCCTTGCTGACATGTGAAAATGCAGCTCACATGATGCTGCACCAGTGCCACTCTGCTATAGAGAATGCCTGTCAGCTTGTCATTGTTTCCTGGTGGAAGGTGTCTTTGTGGATACTCTGGAAACCTACATTTCTCCTTTACAATCCTGTGAGCTCAGAGGACAACAGAGACCTTATCTGCATCCATTGTCTGTCAAAGTTCAACCTCCCCTCTTTCCTCCCTTAGCTTTCTTTCAATTCTGCATCCCTCCTGCCAAGCCCCGAATGAAAGAATCCATTTTCCATCCCTCACTGCTTCACCAAATCTCGTCTCCCCTACTTCTTTTGTATTTTCTTCATATATTCGTGTTTAGTGTAGGAAAAAATATATAGCAAAGCATAAATGTTATGTCAAAAATTATAAAACAAGTGCATGAAAACCCCAAGGTAAAACTGCAGGATGCTGTCAACCCTCAAAGACCATGTGCTCCTCTGTCATCACCCCTCCCCCTGCAGAGGAAGTCCCCTTACTTTAGGAACCTTCTCCTCACATTTAAGTAGCATCTTTATACACTGAGCTTGTACTGCTCACCTCAGCAGCCTGGCTCACTCATCCTGTGTCTCCTCTCTGTCTGGCATCTTCCATTTAACACTGTAGCATAGGATGATGCAGCCTTCCTCAGTAGAACCTCATCTGATTCATTTGTATTAAGTAGTTTCACATAATTTTAATATTCCCAGATTTCTCTATTTATTCTAAAGTTGATAGCTGTCCACATTCCCCCATTTAATTGCTGTGACTTCCCTGGAACTCACTTCCTCCATGCATGTTGCTATTAATAGCAGCTCCAGCTCAGGTGTACAGAGGTTCCCCTGTCACACGGCTGGGCTCATTTGCTGGTCCTTTGAAGCCTCTTTTCCCAGCTCACTCACTTCAGTAACTGTAGCATTAGCTGACAGAGTTAGGGACTTTTAGTATGTTTGGTGCCTGTTTATATTTCTGTTTTATTACATGCAGCTCGGCTTTAGGCCGTCCTCCCACACTTTTAACAGACTTTCTCTTCATTGATTTGTAGGAACTTATACTGGATGTGAGCCTGTAGGGTCAGTTCTGATGCTAAGTTCCTGCCCCTGAATTGGTTCTTGATCTGTCAGTTAAGAAATCCAGGAACTAATTACTGGGCAGAAGGTACAGGTAGGACTCTGAGTCTCTGGAGGACCAAAAGACAGGCACAAAGGGGAAGAGGAGAGTTCGCCATGCTGTGAGAGAAATAAGTGAAGCAGCCTTGTGAGGTCTTGGGAGGAGCAGTGGTCAGGGGTGTGTAGCAGGGATTAGATGTATTTTAGGGATTAGATGTAGTTTAGGGCAGGTGAGAGGAGAGGAGAAAAGAATTTTGTTAAGGGCACACTTTTCCAGACAGGAGATAGTACCGCCCAGCATATGTGTCCAAAGGTGAGATGAAAAGGAACAACTGTTTGTGTGTGTGTATTTGCGCGTGTGTATGTGTGTGTGTGTATGTGTGTGTGTATGTGTGTGTGTGTGTGCGTTCATGCGTGTGTGCGTGTGCGTGTGTGTGCATTTTATTCATGGATTCAAGGGAAGCTGGAGGGGGGCTGGTAGAGTAGCATGTTCCCAGAGCATAGGCTGGGTAGTGAACAGCTACAAACCACATGAGCTCTTTATGTGTTGTACGTCTTGGCAGGAAATCATTCCATGCTAAGCACTTTTCCCCTGAAAATTGAGTTAATGGCTATGAGCACCATGTGAGTTCTGGGAATTGAAATCTGGTCCTCTCCAAGGCAGTCATTGCTATGAAATACTAAGGTACCTCTCCAGTCCTATAGGTCTTAATAATGTATAGAAGGACTATTTTATCAATCTAAATAATTTTATTTTTCCCATTTATTTTTGTATACCTGTCAAATTCCAAGGAGAAAAACCCTTAAATTTTATCATAATAGTATTAAATCTGAAAATACTACATTGAATTCTCATTTTCATTATATTAGAATATATATCAATTACAATAACAACTTTTATTATTAAATTGATTCTTTTAAATTATGAAGATAATGTTACTACCTTAAGTTTAGGCATATTAAATGTATCTTTTCATAATTTGGAAAAAAATTACCTTCTAAGCATTCATACTTGAATTAGATATTTTTCTAAATGCTAGTCATGATTTAAAATTATGGCAACTGAACCAGTATAATTTTTGTGCTTTTCTTTGTTTTGTTTTCTTTAAGATAGAAATATGAAGGTGGGTGGATAGCAAGGGATAATTTTGGGAAAAGTTGAAGGAATGGAAAGAATATGAACAAAATATATAGCATGAAAAATTTATAATCAAAATCAACAATGATTGGAAAAATAAAACCAGATGTGTTAGTATTCCCTGGTCAGATAAAGATAACTAAGATTTCTTTTACATATATGGAAATGCACTAAACTGCTGCATACTGAACAGCTAACCAGCGACTTTGCTCACTTCTCAGAGCTTTCCTCTCTGTTCATTTTCTTATAGATTCTTCTGTTATGAATGACATGTGCTACCCCTGCTCCACCACACTTGACACCAAAACTCCATTCCCTGGTGTGATATGGACAATAATTGGGTTACAAGCATGGAACCTCCTAATTCCAGTGATACCCATGTACATAGAAACCAAAAAGAACTTCTATGTGTTCTATCAACTATGTGTAGAGTGTGTGTGTGTGTGTGTGTGTGTGTGTGGTGTTTGTTTATGTGTATTGTGTGTGTGTGTGTGTGTGCACCTTACTCTTTGTTTCATTCTATCAGGAGGGTGTACAAATACAAGAGGCTGATCTTCAAACCAGGAAGAGAGTCCTCACCACAAACATATAATGTTGTATGATACTCTTCCCTAATTGCACATGGCCTTGCAGAGGGTATTAAGCATATATGCAATGGAAGGCTCGGGTAGAGGATCTCCAACTCATATAGATGTATGTGGAAGACATCAAACTCACTGGGCACTAACATTTGTGGTATAAATTTGTAGGGAGGAACACCTGCACCTCGGTGGGTAACCACTAACCTAAGCTCTGTGAGTGAGCCCTGTATCCTTATTGAATCCCAGAGTGGATTTTGTTAGAGTGTGTCACTGGGACCTTAAGAACAAGGGTAGATGCTAAATCTCCCCCTGAGAAATAACTCTATTGACAACTAATCCGGTAAGCTTTTATTTCTTTTCTTATGTCAGAGCAGGAGGTGTCCACCAAGATCTGAATCTAGCAGGATATGTGGGTCAATGACAAGAGGTGTAATGTCCAGCAGGACCTGATACCTATCCCTCCAACTCAGGTGACACTGAGGTCAGGGGGTTGTCTATCAGGTTCTGGTACCTGGCATTATATATGACATAGTAGAATAGAGTTTGTCTAGGCAAGACTGATATCTAGAAATTTATATGGTGATTGTCCTGCATGTCCTTAAGCTAAAAGTGTATATAATATATATATATGTATATGTGTGTATATATATATACGTATATATATACACACACATACACACATATATATATGTCTCGTGTTAACAGGGTGAAAGATGCTTGCTCAGCATGTATATAAGGCTCTAGGTTATCAGGCTCTGTTGCATACGCATCTAATTGTACCTGCCAAAATAAGGCTATGATCAGATCCAGCTGGAGAGACCCTCTGTGCTACATATGACATGTTGGGGATCTGGCCTCACCACACTACATACTAAAGCAAAATCACCCATGAACATCTGTCCAGAGGTTACTTGATAGCCAGGCCAAACTGACACACTTTGATGTCCCTGTGTCTTGTGGTGTTCTCATTGTTTTGTAAATTGAACAAACCACTTGTGTGAAGATGTGCTGAGCCTGTTCCTCCTGTAGACAGCTGACTTTTGCAATGTGGCTCACCAGATCTCCCTCAGCAGCAAATTCCAACACCATAAAGATATATTTTCTGATCTGGAACCCCTTCATGATGTTTGGATGGTCCAGAACCTTAATGATGTCAATTTCAGTCAGATTGAGTCATTTTTCTCACCCCTTTCCTGAATCCTGAAAGAGACTCACACCTCCTTGTCGAGATGGCACAGCTCTGTAAGCTGCTTCAGCCAAGGGTCCTGAGGATGACACAATGACCTGAAAGGGTCACAGTTTCAGAGGACCTGCCCTCCAGGTCCACCTGCATCCTTACTAAAAACAAGCCTAGCCTTAAGAATGATATTTTGTCATTTTTTACAAAATAGGTGGAAAGAAAGATAATGTTGTATATAGCAAGCCAAGTCTTTAAAGGAAATAGTGGTGTGTTTTCTCTCCTGTGCAGAATGTGTACATTTGGAGGAGCCTGAACATAAAAAGAGGACATGAAATAGGGCATGGTTCTGCTTCCCTGGGATCGTCCACAGGGCATGATCTCAGTAGGGGCCTGGGTGTCTCAATCACCACAGATTGTCCAGGGAGTGTGTTACATGTAATTTTAAAACCATGCTACCTTCTTTCCCAGGACTGGGGCCCACTTTCGCACTTAGCTCCACCAATAGGGTGAAACTGATACTAAATCAGGATCCCTAATTGGTTCTTGATTTGGTCAATAAAGAATGCACCAGCCAATTGCTGGGCAGAGGGTAAAGGTGGAGCCTCTGGGTCCCAGGAGGAAAAACGTGTATTCAAGAAAAGAGAGAGGGGCTTTTTGGTGCCATACATTGGAAAGAGTAGAAAGCAACATTCATGTAAGGACTTGGGGCACCTATGGACTGTCACCTTCACTACAGGCATGGCCTTGAGGAGCTTCATGGGGTGTAGCTGAGAGCTGGTAAGATTAGGACATGAGATTCAGTGTCTAGCACTTGTGCTAATAGGCAAATTCTAAAATAATAAGGCTGAGTGTGTGTGTGTGTGTGTGTGTGTGTGTGTGTGTTTCTCAATTCAAAGGTCTCTGGTGGGGCTGGTAAAGAAGCTCCCAGGCAAAAGCAGTAGTTGAAGGTTTGGCAGAACTAAGCTGAGAGGAACAGGCAAGTCGAGAATGAGAGCTGATAGTGGCTGATCTCAGAGCTGACTCAGGAGCACAGGCCATGGTCTCTGGCAAAAGAACAAACCTTTTTAAGAACTTTCTAGAATTCAGTGTAATGAAGGTACAACATACATACAATTATTGCACACACTGAAAGTGGTGCTAAGACAAAGCACATAGAACTAAGTGCCTTTAGAAAGGAATTAGAGAGATCTCCTGCTAGCAACATAAAAGCACACCTGAAAGCTCTAGAACACACAGAAGCAAATGTAAAAGAAGTACACAGTAAGAAATAATCAAACTCAGGACTGAAATCAACCAGAGAAAAACAAATAGAACAGTATAAGGAACCAATGAAACCAAGCATTGCTTTTTTGAGAAACCCAACAAGACAGAAAAACCCTTAGCTAAATTAAGGAAAAGGCAGAAGACTATGCAAATCAAAAAAATCAGAAATTAAAAGAAGGCCATATCAACAGACATTCAGGAAATCCAAAGAATAACTAGGTCTGACTTCAAAAGCCTGAATGTCACAATATATAAAAATCTAAATATAATGAATGGATGGTTTTCTATACATACCATTTACCACAGTTAAATCAAGACCAGGTAAACAATTCAAACAGTACTATAAATTCCTAAGGAAATAAAAACAGCCATTAAATTCTCTCAACCGAAACAAGCATAGGACCAGATAGTTTTCACATAGAATTCTACCAGATTTTCAAAAAGACACTCCTTAAACTACTCAAGAATACAAAAACAGAAGAAACATTGGGAAACTCATTCTATGAGACCACAATCACACTTATAGCTAAACCACACAAAGAAAATTTCAGACTGATAAGCTTTATGAACATTGATGTTAAAAGTATTCAATAAACTACAGGCAAACTGGATCTAACCACGGATGAAAGATTTAATCCACCATTATCAAGTATGCTTGATCCGAAGGATTGTTCAATATATGGAATTGTATCAATATATGGTAATCCACCATATAAAAACACTGAAGGGAAAAACACCCCTCAGGATAATCTCATTAGATGCTGAAAAAACCCTTTGAAAATATCCAACAACACTTCATGTTAATGTAGACATCAGGGATACAAAGCGCATACCTAAACATAATGAAGACATTATTCAGCAGGAAGTCAATAGCCAATATCAAATTAAATGGAGAGGAAATTAAGCAATTCCACTAAAATCAGAGACAAGACAAGGCTGCCTCTTCTCTCCCTGTCTACTCAACATAATACTTGAAGTTCCAGCTGGAGCAATAAGACGACTAAAGGAGATCAAGGAGATACAAATTGGAAAGTCCTAGTTACACTCCCTCCAAACATCACATGTCCTCTCTGGTTTTGCCTCACCATGTGTCTTGTCTCAGCTCTTGAGTCTGTTTCAGCTGACATCACCCTGCCAAATGGCTCAAATCCTCAAAAAAGCAAGAAAACCCAGCACAGCACACCACCAGAAATTTTGTGGAGAGTTTCTCTCTATGGAGTCCTGACAAATGGAGTTCAAGTGAGAAATGTAAGGTGGACCAATCACGTGGGTTGTTATCAAAGAATCACTCATCACAGGTCCTTTCATGTGCTTGCTTTAGTCAAACATCCTTTCACCTGTGTCTACTTCAGGGAACTGTTCCTCCACATTTTTGCCCCAGCAAAACACCATCCAACGCTAATGTCTTTCCAAAGAACCCTTAAGTTTTCTCATCATACCCACCTGTTTAAGAATAGACCTTTGCTCCAATATTAACAATTTATTCACAATAGATACAATTTTAAGAACCATCACATTTTTAATAAAAGGCTTATGTACAATACAGTGAAAAATAGGCTAACAGTCTCTGGACAATGACAGGGGGACCAGAGCCATTACAAGGTCCCCTTCAGTTACTGGAGGTCAGGCCTCTATCCCCGCCTTTGCAAGATTAGAATCACCACAGGCCTTCTATACTTAGAGAAGGGAGGAGATGTCAGGGGCATTCCTGCTTACACACTGAACGCCTAAAATCATCCATAGGCCTAAAATCAGCAGTAGGCCTGTCATACATGTATACTAACACCAAGTCTTGGGTCTCTGTGGAAAAACATTGAAACAGATGGCTATAAGCTATTGTAAACAGGCAGCTATTGTGGAAATTCACCAGCCTGAGTAGTCATAGACCTCGTAAATAGGTAGCCTTGGCAGATAATACCAACTTAGATAAGGACAATTGAATCATAGGCAGAGTCATAGTGACCTGTCCCCTGAACCTTCACCCAGCCAATACCCTGTTCTGAAAGATATCTGTATTCCCCCTGAACACCCACGCTCCAGTGTCATCCCCTCCCCCATGTCCTGCCTTTTTGTGTTTATAACCCCTGTATAAATAAGTAAAAATTATGATTTTAAAAAATAAAAAAATTTAAAAAGTAAATAATAAATAAAAATAGGCTAACAAAACAAGCTGAAATTTCTAGGGATCTAAAATGACTAAATAAAAACCTTACATTTCTTTCAATATAGAATATAATAATTACACAAAAACTTTAAATTTCTATTAATATACAAAAATTAAAACAAAACCATCTACAACCCTAGATGATAACAACCATAACACATCCAACAACTAAAACTACCCACCCCAACTTAAGGGATTAGGATGATAGTCTTCTTTTCCTGCAGTATTGGGGCAAAGAATTCCAGTTTTGGACCCCAAGGGGGAAAATTGGTTATTGTGAATAAAGCCAGATGTAGCATTTATTGTCCAGACTCTGGGTTTATCCAGTCTCTGTATTGTCTGGTATTTGCCTCCCCCCCCAAAAAAAAAATGGTTACTCTGAAAAAAAGTGCCTGTAACATTTCACTCACAGACTCTGTGTTTATCCCATTTCTTTGTTGTCCTTCCAGTCTATATATTGTCCAGTCTCTGTTTACCCAGTCTGTGTGTGATCAATCCCTTGGGCTAGCCTTTTTGAAGTTGTTTGCATGCATTGTTTTTGAAACATCAGACACTGAAACAGTTTCTGAACCACTTGGGATATTTACTTTGTGAAGACCTCCATGTCTCAGGTGACAAGAGGATTTCCCTGGTTTGATCTAACATTTATAAGTTTTATTGGCAAGCATATTTTTTTCATTCCCTGTAGATGCATATCTATAACCATGCCCCCATCATGACACATTTGCATGTTCCATTCTAATGTCAACACATTCTTACAGTACATTGGTTGACCTAGCTTGTTTTGGATTGAGCTGCCCTTCCTGATTCCTGTGTGGTGTCTGCTCAATAGAATAGACTGCAGCTGACTCATGTTCAGTGTTCGTCAGGGGACTGGACTGAGAATGACAAAGACTGGAATTTGCCTTAAAGAACTATTTCTGAACAGTTCTGCTTCCTCATATCCCAATACCGTTCCTTTTCCACTACCTTTCGTGGGTGGTAAACCAGAGAAGAGGTTGAACCATATTAAAGTAGATTGTGAGAAATACACGCCTATACCGAGAAATACTGGGGCTCAGAAAGAAGAAATGAAAGATAGACAGAATCTATTTCTGACTTGTTCACAAGCAGGACTTGGAAGGAGGGAGCAGGGACAGGACACAGGAGGGGCTGCTGAGCTGGAGGCTGGAAAGGGACTGTGGCAGCCTCTCTGCTGCCAGCATCCCTTTGTGATGAGGAGGCCACAGCAGTGTGATGTGCCAGGAGCCCTCCTGACACATCTCACACTGAGATTTAGGACTCAGTGTCCTGAGAGCTGCACTGTGATTCACAACATGGAGAATTTTCTCATTCTGATGAATAGCATTAGAGACTTGTGGATGAGCCCCAGCTCCATGGACATAGCAATGGATGTGAGCATAGGGATCTGTGCAAAGGAGGGGCTGTTTTTGCAACTGTTCCCATTCTTCACAGAGTATCTACTGTCACCACCAGATGGGAGCAAAGGGGACACCCCAAAGGTGAGCAAACAAATGGCTCACTCACAATGGAACAAAAGTTTGTTGTTCACAAACTTTACTCTCACGTTTCCTAGAAAGACAGGTGTACTGACAAATTTTAGCATTTTTTGTTCATTCTAAAAGATAAGCATAAGAATATGTTTTTATACTAATCTCAAATGGGAGATATGTTGCTACTTAAGACTTTCTACATCAGCTGACTATGATTTGCCTCATGATCTAAGAGGTGTGTGATTCTGCCAGCAGCTGATAGTTTCTGCATTTCTGTGATGCATGGAATTCTAAGGACTTTTCAGAGGGTATATAAATGATTGGGCCTTGGGAGGCATGCTGGGTTGTTTGTTGTTTGCTATCAGTTGTCAGTGTTTGTCATTTGTTAAGTAGTCATGCGCACAGAGGAAAGAAGAAAAAATTTGATATCCTGATGGCAAAGATCAAACTTGTCCCCAAGAAACTCAACCCCCTAATCATCAGGAAGCAGTCTAACAATAATGTCTCCCCCTTTCCCCTTTATATATGTGTTCCCTCCTATGTCATGTTATTGAATTGAAAGGGTGGAAGTAAAAGGGGTAAAGAAGGGTGGAAGAGAGAAAAACATTCAAAGTCTGGCAACAGACAAGTGAGGGAAACTCTCTAGAAAGAGCAGCATCTCAGTCTGCAGGGACTGGCAGGCAAGGCTAAGATGAGCATGTCCCTGAGGCATCTGCCTGAAGCAGTCAGATCATCTGTAGAGAGTGGCATAGAGGCCACTAAACAAGACCATGGCTCCATGGACAGAATGTCTTTCTGAGTTGGTGAGGACACAGGACAAGCTATCAGACTAGGCATCTTTCTTTCCTGTGCTCAAGCAGTTACTTTTGTTTGTGTTGAGGTGATATGAAGCAGGGGATGAGACTGTGAACCTCAGAGCAGGGATTGATTCTTCTCTGTTCTGAGGTAGTAGGTATCAGTTGACAGGCCAGAGCCAGCTACAGAGGTCAGCCTTGGGTAGAATCCTATCTGAGGAACACTGACTTGAGGACATCTGTGATACCTGAGGCAGTGCCTTCTGCTATTTTTCCAACAGAGCCAAAAGTAAATGTGTTTATACACAGTGTGAGTGAGTCAAGGATGGACTGGAGAGCTCCCTGGGAAATGTGGATTTCATGTAATCCATGAACACAGAGTGCAGGAAAGTCATCTGCCAGGGAGAGTAAAGAGGGACTCCAGCTTATTTGAATTGTTTCCAACTGACAGGTGCAGAAGAGGGGGCAGAACAAGACCAGGAAGAAACTTGATACTGTAAAAGGTAGGCTTCTGCTTTCCTATGGAGAAGAATTCCATCTGGCTCTCACCTCATTGAAGAGGGTCATGATGAAAGCCATGCTCTTTGGACATGAGATGTAGAACTCCAAGAAGGAAGTCAGGGAAGCTGGGAAGGAAATCGTAGACAGGAAATCCCCAGATTTTGTGATACAAGAAAGCTATGGTTGGACAGGATGGGTGCTACACTTGGGAGTGTAGTTCCAGTTAGTGGAGTGATTCTGCGCCTGTGTATGGAGGACTCTGAGGTCCACTAGCCAGTGTGTAGTTCCAAATCGCCCAGGTGCAAAGTTCTTTCAGATAACAGGTCCTGTGGCCCTTGCAAAATTGTAAGGCGAATAATGGAGGGGAGGGAAGATCAAGGCAAGTGTGAATGGAGGCGAGGTCCCTCCACTCCCTTTACTCACTTTTAGTGCTCTGTCCTTGCACTATGGTGCTTTCGAGTTAGAATCCTAGCACGGGGAGTGACTAGAGAGATGATTCACTCCTGTGTGTTCTCCTTCCTTTCCCTCATCCTACATAACTAGCTCCAGGTTGTACAAATGGCATAAAAAAAATGTGGAAGACACCAAGACTCCATCACAACCTATGAAAAAGTAAGAAATCTCTCTGTCTTGTGAAAATTTTCATACAAGAATGTGAGATCATGGCCTGGGGATCTTCATACCGAAGATGTTATGCAGGGTGAGGTTGGAACACATCACTGTTGAACGTGTCACTAAAGGACATGAGATATGGAGGCAGTGGACGGAATGTATGGCTACAGGTGCGATATTTATACAGACTGTTGAGCCTTTTGATCCTCTGCTTGGGGATGATGCTTTTATGTCCTGTCTTTTGAAGTCTCACCAAGCAAATTTTCATGGACTCCACACCAGAACCTTTTTCAAACCCTAATAAGAAAATGGATCACCTTCCTTTCTCTCATCTGTTGCCTTACCTCAAGTTCTCAGAGGATCCTATACAACAGAAACTTTGTGGACTTATCTGGGGCATATCCTCTGTATTCTCAGAGTCAGTTGCAGCTGCTACTCAGGTCTTCAGAATCCCTTCTTTACCAGGACATGAAACTGTGAGATTTAGTGATACATGTGTCCCTGTCCTAGGACTACCCCAGGCTCATGGACCTCCATAGCTTTCTCAGGACCAGCCATTGCCTCACCAAGCTTCGTGTGTGTGAAAGAGGTCTAGAAAATGGAAGAACTAACAAGTTCTACAGCAACCTAATACCTTTTTGTTTCCAGAGTAGGGCCTGTGGAAAAGCTGGTCCTAGTACTAAGATAGAGATACCAGGCATACCTTCCAACTAAAAACTAGCCCTGCAAAAATAGACTGAAATGGAAAGGCACGACAACTTCTAATGAACAAAAACATTAAGCAGCCATTAGACAGCCCAATGGCACCTTGTCCAGGAGCACCCTGCCCATTAAAGCTATCAGGTCAGCCTCCACCCTTCCTGAGCATTGTCAGATGCTCCAGCATCATGAGGAGACACTGAATGAAGACAAGGCAACTACTGTGGGAGAACAACAAGGACTCCCAGTCAGAATCCTCCCATCCAAGGAAACTGGATCAGCTTCAGGGACATTTTCCTGCAAATACGGATCATTGTTGCAATAACAGGCATCAACTCTCCTAGCCTGTCCAGTCCTCCATCCTCAATTCCAAAAGCTACAAGTTGAGTCAGATGATAGGGAGTGTGTCCAGGGAGTTGCCCTCACAAAGGCAAAACTAAGTGGAACAAACACCATGCCTAAAATAAGAGCCTAGGTGTTAGGGACAATGATGTGCCCTGCACTTCAAGCATCATGACTAGGAAGAGGCTGACATCCAGGAACCCTGTACTGAGGACAGACAAGCTATTCTATGTGAACACTGTGAGAATCCTTCTCTGACTGACACCAAAGACTGAAAGGAATCTGGAATCAAACATCACAGAGCTTCCAGTGAAACAGAGAAGGAGACTATATCTGCAGATCCTTGAGGCAAAATATCTCAATCCACCTGGGATTCCAGACTCAAACCTTCCCCGGGTTGTGTATCCCTCCTCAACCATCTGTGATTCCAAGGCTGAATACTATTCTAAGGCTTCCATGATCCTGGAAAATCTGCATCAACAAGATCCAGGAAGGACAAAGGTAAAAAGTGTATCACCTGCTAGGCTAGATTGCTGTATTTATATACTCATATGCAGAGATTCAGAAGACCAAAACCCTGTCCACCTGCTGCCAGCCATGGGCCCTGAAAGGCCAATAGATATGCAAGAGATATCTGAGTGTTCTACTCAAGAGATATACTGAGAGCTTTCTACTTCCAGACAAAATCCCAGCAGAGTGTGACTATCTGAGGAACAAGACGAGACAGCCTGCAACAAAATACTACCCCAGAAAAGGACAAGCGTCAGCCACAGAAGAGGTTTGAGGATGTGATCTCAGGACATCCCTGCTGACATATAATAGTGGTTGGCCCTGAATAAAGTGTCCCACCTTCAGTGACCAAACAAAAAACCTAATATTTTAGAGGTGAAAGAAAAGCCATCTCCTGCCTTGAAAGTAAGTCTGGAATCTAGTAAGATTCCCAATGGCCAAGCCAGCAATATCAGTCCAAAGAATTTGAGTCTGTAGAAGCCGACAAAAGCACAGGACATCTCCAAACACCTACCCCACAGCACTCAGTGGATTCATCTCTAAAAACACAAGGGTATGTAGTAAGATTGACTTGAGATCAAGCATGCAGCCAAAGTCTTCACCTGTGAAACAACATCCTGATGGCCCCACAACAGGACACCCTGCCATGGTCAGCTTGTCTTCACAGCATTCATACCCAAGATTCCAGAATACATGCCAAAACCCCAAACTTCCAAGGGTTTAGCTGATGTCTTCATGAGGATACATCAGAGGTTGGAAACTCAAAACTTCAGAGTCCCCAAGGATAAGATGGAAGTGAAGGATTTCATGGGGTTTCATCCCCATAAAGAGAGGCAGAGTGTTATAAGATCTAGAGGTATAAGCCAGGGAGAAAGGCTTGAGAGAGTAAGTTCTTCTGTTTCAAGCTCCACCAAGCTCAAGGTTACAGCCAAGACTTGGAGTCAGTCTTCCCTCTTTATAGCAGGTACAGGAGAGACTCTTCCTAATACCTCTCTGAAGAATATCACAAGGAATGCTTTACAATATGGAAACCTCAGCACAAAATACAAGGGGAAGGGAAATTCTTTGAAGAACAAAAGGCCTGCCCTGAACCAGAAACTAAGCACAGGACTTATTAACAAGAAAAAATCCATCCTACACTATGGCAGCTGAACTGCAACCCCTCAGGAATGTTCTGGTGCATATCCTGATAAATAACACAGGGGACCAATCAAAGGTTCAGGATGAAAAGTGGAATCACTGACATCCCAGCTGGGTGCCTCACCCCACACTTCTGAGGGTCTCTATGACCCACACCATAGCAAAGGGGCAAGCAGAATGAGCTGTGCCCACACCAGCCCCAAGGAACACAACCACCCATTCACATACAGGGGAACTGGAGACAAACTACAGTCAGGCATTGATGTCAGAGTGCCTGTGACCATCATCTGAACCAAGTGAAGAGAGGAATGACTTTTGACCATTTCCCCACTCCCAAAGGCAACGACCATTCATGTTGGTACAGGGGAATAAGAGACAAGCAGGAGCCAGGTCTTGCTGACCAGACAGCATGTGACCCAGTTCAAATTAAAACAAAGTTTGTAATGGGCAGCTGTCCACATAGAATCCCAAGGTGCACAACCATTCCTTCAGATACAGAGACAAACAGCAGCCAGGAGTTGTACTTAAAGCCATGGATGCCAGGAGTCATCTAGGATAAACTAAAACCTTGCAGGTGGATCTTCCCAAGATGGTTCCCTCATGAACTGTGAAGTATGTCAGATTTGCTTCTTTAGGCAAGGCCGAGAAGATTAAGTTGGTGGAGAGATTCCTGCTATTAATGTACTTTCAGTTATTATTAAATTTATATAACAAACACTCGGTATTAGCCTACACTTTTGAGCATATTTCTGCAGAGCAACAAAAATGAACTGTCTTGTATGGATGCTATATAGACAAATAGACGATTCCTTAATTCTTAATGATGATCATAAAAAAATTCCTAAAATTATATTAGGAATTATTAAGATCTTTAATAATAGGACTGCTATTAAGTACATCCTCATGTCAAAACTGCAATGAGAACTCTGCAAGTCTTCAAGGCTTCAGGAGAGTTCATAATTTCTGAGATAGAAAGCAGGTATTTATAACTGAGAGCATATTCCAAATGGTTATAAAACAATTGAGCAAAGGTCATAAAAATTGAATGAAGAACTTACTATAGGTGCAAGGAGAGAAGATAAAAAAATTGACGGTGTTGATTTGTAGAAAACTGCAATAATAACTTAGTCACTAAAATTACGGTTTTTTACTTTCAATGAACCTGTTGTGCTAATGACAGATAATGTTTATCAAGATAATTACTCTTAATTGATATGCATGTAAACATTCTCCGTTGTTAAATTCTTACCAAAATTATGATTTGAATTTATGTGTAAACTTGTGGTGAACTTTTTACCATGTGATTATATATTCTGAAAGATACATAAGTGGTAAGAGAAGACAGAGAATCTTTTGGACAAATTTTTGGAGAGTATGGAATCTCAGAGAACTTTTTAGATATAAAACTTGTAAATAAAGATTAAAATCCCGGGGCTGGAGAGATGGCTCAGTGGTTAAGAGCACTGACTGCTCTTCCAGAGGTCCTGAGTTCAAATCCCAGCAACCACATGGTGGCTCACAACCATCTGTAATGAGATTTGATACCCTCTTCTGGTGTGTCTGAAGACAGTGACAGTGTACTCATAAATAAAATAAATAAATCTTTAAAAAAAAAAAAGATTAAAATCCCTTTTTTACTGGGACTCCACAAGCAGGCTGGGAGTTAGATCTGAGAGGTTCCTGTAGAGAAGCAAAGGCGACTTTACTAATGCCCTGCCTTTATACTACAGGTGTTAATCGCCTAAACTAATAGTTTTTAATCCTCAAAATGAGGAAGAAAGTTTTTAGGACTTTCTAGAAGGTAACAGCAAGAATTCATTACAGTCAGAGAGTAAGAACATCTGGAGACCCTTAGTCTTTGAAGATACACCTGCATCAGATTCTGTGTCCAGCTGTGCAGGTTCCTGGCAAATTGCCCCACACCAAAGGACAAAAGAAAAAAGGAATAGGTTGTGGCTGACTTACAAGTCACAATGGGGAAGGTGAGTCCCAGTGTGGAAGGAAATGGTGCCAGATGGTAAATCAAATTCAAACAAATGACATGGGAAGGACAGGAGTGATATGGTCTGTGTAGAATTGAACAGACTCAAGAGGGCGGGGTGTCCTATAAAGTAATGAAACAGTGTGTGGATGGGTTTCCATCATAGAGAAGTAATAAACATGGCCATCATGACACAGAGGAGGGAAAGAAAACAGCTGTCTTGAAGAGTTTTTCTGTTATCAAAGCTAGATTACTACTAATCAGAAATAGGTTTGGGTACATCATTAGAGCATCTAGTAACTATGGTTACAAAATCAGCAAAATAATTAACATGACACAATAAAATATCTATAGAGAAAAAACGAAACAAGTGAGTAACAAATGTGAGCTAGAGGAGGAAACAAAATGTTAAAAAGACAAATGCAAGGCTAACCCCATCAGGGAACAGCATGACCATGTGCTTTAGACGGGAGGGCTGATAAACTTAGGAAGGAACATGGTTTTGGAAAGAAGTTTGTTTCTTCTTTTGTTTTTATGAAGCACGTGTTGGCCAATAATGTCACAATTCTCCAGTTTGAGTTTCCTTGTTTTGGGGAATGTTGGCATTGCTACCACGCCAAGATAAAAATTAGTGCAGGAGAGGGAGGTTGGAAACACAGAGGACTGGAAAAAGGAGGAGGGAGTGTGAGAAGGAAGGAAAGAAGAAAGGAAGAAAGGAAGAAAGGAAGAAAGGAAGAAAGGAAGAAAGGAAG
>NW_021604595.1:326038-356850 GCF_004785775.1 Grammomys surdaster
TCTATTTCTGACTTGTTCACAAGCAGGATTTGGAAGGAGGGAGCAGGGAAAGGACACAGGAGGGGCTGCTGAGCTGGAGGCTGGAAAGGGGCTATAGCAGCCTCTCTACTGCCAGCATCCCTTTGTGATGAGGAGGCCACAACAGTGTGATGTGTCTGGAGCCCTCCTGACACATCTCACACTGAGCTTTAGGACTCAGTGACCTGAGAGCTGCACTGCGATTCAGAACATGGAGAATTTTCTCGTTCTGATGAAAAGCATTAGTGGATGAGCCCCAGCTCTGTGGATGTAGCAATGGAAATAGCATTGTCTTATGTGTGGAGCTAGGCTCTTTTTCTTATTAATCCCATTCCTGAAGGAGTACCCAGTGTCACCACCACCTAGGAGCAAAAGGCACATCCCATAGGTGAGGAGAGCCTTGGTTCACACACACTGGAGCAGCAGTCTGTCTTTGATAACTGTAAACTTCATATTCCATAGATAAACAGGTGTAGTTACAAATTTTGGCTTTTTTAAAAAAAACATAAGTATATGTTTATATATGTATGTATATGTATGCATATACATATATCATATGTAGGATATGGGCCTGCTTCAGAGTGTCCACAACAACTGACTATAACTTGCCTCATATTAAAGCAGGAGCATGATTTTGCCAGCAGCAGATAGTTTCTGTGTTTGTGTGACATTTGGGATTCTGGGTACTTTTCAGGGGGTATATAAATGCTAGGTCCTTGAGAGGCATAGTGGTTATCCATTGCTATCCCTTCCTGGTGTTTGTGGTTTGTTAACTAGTTGTGTGCACAGAAGAAAGAAGAAGAAGATACCCTAGATATCCTGACAGTAAAGACCAAACCTGCTTCAGGGAACTCAATTTCCATAATCAGCAGGAAATACTCTAACAATAATGTCTGCCCCTTTTTCTTCTATCCTTTTTACTCTCCTATCTAGTGTGAGGGGATAGAATGGGTGGAAGAAAAGGAGTGAAGAATGGGGGGAGGGGAGAACCTGTAAAGTAGCTAAGGCCAAACTACAGACAGGAGAGGGGAAATCTCCAAAAAGAGTCTGCAGGGGCTGACAAGCAGGGCAGAGGTGAGAGTGGCCCTGAGGTGTCTGCCTGAATCGCTCAGAGCATCTGTACAAGGAGGCAGAGAGCCCACTAAGGACAACTGTACCTCCATGCACAGACTACACTTCTGAGTTGGTGGAGACACAGGAGAAGCTCAGAGAAAGATCATCCGTCCTCTGTCCGGGCCCTTGTTTTGTTTGTGCTGAGCTGATATGAAGCAGGTGATGAGACCAAGGGCCTCAGATTAGGGCTTGAGGAAGCACATATCACCTTTTAAGTCCTGAGGCAGCTGCAGAGCTCAGAATTGAGTAGAATCATGTCTGAGGAACACTGACTGAGGACATCTGAGGTAACTGTGGCATAGACAGTGCCTTCTTCCGCTTTGAAAACGAGGTGACAAGGAAATGTGTTTGTGCACAGTGTGAATGAGTGAAGGATGGATGAGAGAACACTTCCTGGAAAATGCAACTTTCGTGTTATCCATGATCACACAGAGCAGGAATCTTGTCTACCAGAGAGAGGGAGAAGGGTTGCCAGCTCATTTGTATTGTTTCTAACTGGCAGGATGTGAAGAGGTGGAAGAAGAAGACCAAGAATTAAACTGCTACTGGAAAAGGTAGGCTTCTGATTTCCTGTGGAGAGAAATTTAGTATGGCCTACACTTTAGTGAAGAGGACATGATACGCAGGAAAGAAGAGGGAGCTTCTAGGAAGGAAATTAGAATTCTAGAATTTCCAGGTTTTGTGATAGAAAGGAGCTGTGGTTGTCTGGGTTGGGCACTACACATGAGAGTGTGGTTCACGGCACTGGTGTGATACTGTGTCGTTGTCTGTGCCTGTGTATGGGGGACTTTCAGGTCCTCCTGACAGCAGGTAGCTTCAATTCTCCCAGCTGCATTTCTCTTTCAGATAACTGACCCTGTGGCCATTACAATGTTGTTAGTGGAATTGCACAGGTTGAGGGAGGAGCAAGGAATGTGTAAATGGAGACATGAGGTCCCTCCATTCCCATTGCTCACTCTCAGTGTTCTGTCCTTGGAATATGGTGGTTGAGCATTAGAGTCCTAGCATGGGTAGTCATAAGAGAGATGCCTCAGTCCTGTGTGTTCTCATTCCTTGTCCTGATCCTGCATAACTCTCTCCAGATTATAGAGATGGAGGAAAAAATATGGAAGAGACCAAGACTCCATCACAACCTATGAAAAAGAAATCTTTGTCTCATGAAATATTGTATACCAAATTTGAGCTCAAGGTCTGAAAATCTTCATACTGAAGACGATATGCAGTGTGGGATTTGAAGACAGCCATGTTGGATGTGACACTAAGGGACATGTGATATAGTGGCAATGGAGGGACTCTAAGAGCACAAGTGCCATATTTACACAGACTTAGGGGCCTCATGATCTCTACCTGGGGCTGATGCTTTTGCCTCCTGTCTTTTGCAGCATCACCAAGCAACTTTTCGAGGACTGCACACCACAACAATTTTGGAACCCTAGTCAGAAATTGGATGACCTTTCCCTTTCTCAGCTGTTGTCTTACCCCAAGGTCCTGGAGGACTTTATACAGCACAAATTTTTTAGACTTTTCTGGGGCATATCCTCTATTTTCTCTGAATCAGTTGTGGCTACTGCCCATGTCCTCAGAAGTCCATCCTTGGGAAAATGTGCATCTGTGAGGTTCATTTATACCTGTGGCCTTGGCAAACTCTATCCCGGGCTAAAGGACCTCCACAGCATTCCAGGTACCAGCCATTACCTCACCAACCTATGAAACCAAACTTTGTAGGTGTGAAACCAGTCCAAGAAAAGAAAATCCTCCCAAGCTCTACCCAAAAACAAATACCTCCTTGTTTGAAATGCAGGATCTGTGCACTGTCATGTCTACCACTGAGAAACGGATACAGTCATCCCTACCAACTGAAAGCCTGCCCCAGAAACAGGGAATGTATTCGAAAAATACCAAAGGTTATGATGACCAAAACACCAAAAACCCATTAGCAAGCACAGGGGCAGCCTGCATTCTAAAGCTATCAGGCCTGCCTCAATCCATCCTGAGCACTGTCAGATACTCCAACACAAAAAGGACGTACAGAACAACCATAAGGCAACTACTGTGGGAAAACAACAACAAACCCCTGTCAGATCCCCACCACTCAGGAAACTGACCCAGCTTCAGGAACAATTTCCAGCAAACAGTGGTCATTATTGCAAAAGCAGGACTCAAGGATCCCAGCCTGCCCATCCCTCCATTCTAAACTCCAAAAGCTGCAAATGTACAGAAAGGATGGGGTCTGTGTCCACAGGGATACCCTTTAAGAAAGACATAGCTAAGTCTGATGTGCATAATGCCATCAGTGAGGGCCTTGGTGTTGGGGCAAAAAAAAAGGTGGCTGGCCTTTTATGCAGCACCCCTGGGAAGGAGCTGAAACCCAGGAATCCTGCACTGAGGACAGACAAACTGTCTGACATGAACCCTGCTGAGCATCATTCCCTGCTGGACTCAAAGACTGAAAGGAAGCTGGTATCAAAGATCACAGAGCTTCCAGTGAAACACAGGAGACCATATCTACAGATCCTTCAGGCAAAGGATCTCACCCCACCTGGAGTTCCAGCCTCAAACTGATCCAGGTTGTGTATCCCTCCTCATCCATCTGTGATTTGGATGCTGAATACTATTCCAAGGATGCCAGGGCCCTGAAATATTTGCATCACCAAGATCCAGGAGGGACATTCTTAGAAAGTGCATCAGCTGCCAGGCTAGAGAGTGCTGTGTCTATACACTCACCTCTAGAGGTTCAGGAGACCCAAAGAGCGCCTCCACCTGCTGCCAGCCATGGGGCCTCAAAGGCCCATCCTGATCCTTTGCTGAGATCCTTGAGTTTTCAGAAACCTGCTTTCTACTTCCAGGCTGAAAATCCCCAGCAGAGCAGGACTATCTAAGGCATTGGAAAAGCCTGCGAAATAGCCAAGCATGTACCACAGAAGAGTTTTCAGAAGGTGGACTCATGACATAACCCCCGGAATGTGACAATGGTAGGCACTGGAGAAAGGGTCCCACCTTCAGCAACCAAAGGAACTAATACAGTTGAATTGAAAGAAGAGCTACCTCATGCATGGAGAGTGAGTCTGGGATCCAGTGAGATTCACAAGGGCCAGGACATCAGTATCAGTCCCAGGGTCTTTGGGTCTTTAGGGGCCAACAGAAGCCCAGGATATCTCGAAACACATACCCCACAAAACTCCCATGACTCGATTCCAAAAACACAAGGGTACACTAAGTTTATTTTAAGTCCAAACAAGCAGCCAGAGGCCTGGCCTGTGAGACACAATCCTGATGGCCCCAGTAAAGTACATCCTGCTAAGGTCAGCTTGACTTCACAGCACACTCTGCCCATCTTCCAAACTACATGCCAAAACCCAAAGACTTCCCAGGGTTTATGTGATGTCATCATGAAGAGACATGAAAGGGTGGATACTCAAGAGAACAGAGTCCTGAAGGATGAGATCAAAGTGAAGGATCTCAAGGGGGGTTCATTTCCATGAAGAGAGGCAGTGTATTATAAGATCTAGAGCCATGAGCCAGAGAGAAAGGTTTGGGAGAGTAAGGCCTCCTATCCTGAGCTCCACACAGCTCAAGGATACAACCAAGACTTGGATACCAGAAAAAGGAGAGGGTACTTCTAAAAGCTCTTGGAAGAACTTCCCAAGGGATGCTTTACAAGATGGAAACCTCAGCACAAAATACACTGGGATAGGGGATTCTTTAAAGAACAATCAACCCCTACCAGGTAATGAGCAGACACAGGAAATCTTAACAAGAAAAATACTCATCTACAATATGATAGCTGAACTGCAATCCCTTGTGAATGTTCTCTTTCAGATCTTGGAGAACACTGAAGGGGACTCATCAAGGCACAAGGATATAAAGTTGGATCACTGACATCCCAGCAGGGTGAACTATCCCACTCCTCTGAGAGTCTGTGTGACACAAACCATAGCAGAGCAGCAACCAGAATGAGCTGTGGCCATGCCAGCCCTGACATGTATAGCAATCCCTTCAGATACAGGGGAACTGGAGACAAACTGCAGTCAGGGATTAAATTCCAGAGAGCCTGTGACCAACATTTGAACCAAAAGAAGAAAGGCGTGTGCTTTGACAAGCTCCACATGCCTAAGGGGGGAGAACTTCCATGTGGGTACAGGGGAATTGGAGACAAGCAAGAGCCAAGTCTTGCTGACCAGAGACCCTGTGATCCACAAAGAACAAAGATTATAATGGGCCACTGTCCACCTAGAATCCCTGAGGGGTACAAGGATCCATTCAGATACAGAGATATTGGAGACCAACAGCAGCCAGCTGTTGACCATAAAGACTTTGACTCACATCAAATTACAAAGAAAAGAATGGTCTGCGACTGCTTTCTGAGTCCCAAAGAGAATCATCCAGTCAAGCACAGGGAACTGACTGCTCCTGGCCTTTAGTTACTGCCCAGAAAGCCTCTGATGCCAGGTAGACCTTACCAGAATAGGTCAAGGAGCAGGTGCCTCAGGCCGTCCTTGGCTTCCCACACCAGGATTTTTTAGGTGTCCCATCTGCCCTGCCATTGTTTCCCCTATGCCTCTTGGTAATAAATTTGATTTTGTCCCTGCAAAGAAACTCTTTCTCTTTCTGGAGCTGTTCCCTCTATGCTCATGACTCTTCCCCAGATAGGAGCTGCTTCTTGGTTCTTGCTCCTGCCTTTCAGCCCCAACATTTCTATCCTACAACGATAGAACAGGGGAAGGTCAGCATTGATTCTACCTCAGTCCAGTTATGGAAAAGACAAGGTATGTGGGAAAGTCACTATGAGGGGTTATCCTCACAGAGTCTCATTGCTGTGCAGTTAGTATTAATCTTTCTGTCATGACAGAGACAACAAAAGGGTACACATTTTTCAGGATGAGCCATCCGTGTGAAGACTCCACCCAGGTCTGTTCCCAGTGTCTTCCCTTCACTATCCCACATTGATGTGTTACTGTACAGAACGGAGCACAGAGACAATAGTCACAAACTTTCATTCCCAGATCCAAGGTCAGAGAACCTCTACCTGCATTTCTAGGACAGACAGAGATCACCTATCCCAGAAGCCCCTACTCACCTTGATGCAGGCTGAGCCCCTATCACCACTTACCTCAGCTTGGGTGATAGGCAGTGACTATTCACAGTCTGTTTTCTTATGAGTAGAGCAGGGTCCAGAATAGAATCTGCAATGTGTGACCTTGGGTGGTTACTGTGAGCCTTGTCACACAGGCCTGCACAGTAACACAGCAAAGCCTGCAGAGAAACCACAGACACCCCATTGAGTTCACTCAGTGCCCTCCCTGGAGACCTAAATCTATCCTGTCCAGGCCATCACCTTGCTGACATGTGGACACGCAGCTCACATGATGCTGTACCAGTACCACTGTGGTTGACACAATGTCTGTCAGCTTGTACATTGTTTCCTGGTGGAAGACTTCTATCCAGATAATTTGGAAACCTGCTTTCCTACTTTAAAATCCTTCGAGCTCTGAGAAGACCAAAGACTCTACCTGCATCCATTGTCTGTCAAAGTTTAACCACCCCTCTTTCCTCCCACATTTTTCTTTCAATTCTACATCCCTCCTGCCAAGCCCTGAATAAAACAATCCATTTTTCATCTCCCCCTGCTTCATCAGATCTCAACTCCACTACTTCTTTTGCATTTTCTTCATATATTTGTTTTTAGTGTAAAATAAAGAAAATATAGCCAAACTTATATGCGATGTCAACTCATTAGTAGAAAACAAACAAGTGGGGGGGGCTGGAGAGATGGCTCAGTGAATAAGAGCACTGACTGCACTTCCAGAGGTCCTGAGTTCAAATCCCAGCAACCACATGGTGGCTCACAACCATCTGTAATGAGATCTGATGCCCTCTTCTGGTGTGTCTGAAGACAGCTACAGTGTATTCATATATAATAAATAAATAAATCTTTAAAAAAAAGAAAACAAACAAGGGCACCAACACCCAGGGTAAACATGCAGGGTTCTGTCAGCCCCTCAAAGCCCATGTGCTCCTATGTCATCACTCCTCTGCCCCCACAAAGGAAGCCATCTTGCTTTAAGAACCTCCACACTTAAGGAGAATCTTGATACACTGAGCTTGTACTGCTCAACTCAGCAGCCTGGCTCACTCATCCTGTGTCTCCTTCTCTGTCTGGCATCTTCCATTTAACACTGTAGCATAGGATGATGCAGCCTGGGGAACAACATCTGAGTCATTTGTATTAAGTAGTTTCACACTATTTTAATGGACCCAGATTTCTCTGTTTATTCTAACGTTGATAGCTGTTCACATTCCCCTGTTAAATTGCTGTGACTTCCCTGGAACCCACTTCCTCCATGCATGTTGCTATTAATAATTTGTGTGATTCTTGGGCTCTAGCTCAGGTGTACAGAGGTTCCAACGGCACGTGTGTTGGTTTATTTTGTGGACCTTTGAAGCCTCTTTTCCCAAGCTCCTCACTTAAGTAACTGAAAATTATTCTATGCCAAGCATTTTCCCCTGGAAATTGAGTTACAGATGGCTGTGAGCCACTATGTGAGTGTTAGGAATTGAACTCTGGTCCTCTCCAAGACAACCAGTGCGTTTAACTACTGATCCACCTCTCGAGTCCCTTGGGTCTTAATATTTTATGGGACTTTAACTAGTTCATCCCTCAAAATAATTACATTTTTTATTTTTGAACAGCTGTAAAATTTCAAGGGAAAAAATCTTACATTTTATCATGATCATATTGAATTCTCATTTTCATTAAATTACAGTATTTCTCCATTATAATAACTAGTGCCATTATAATACGGATTATTTTAAATTATGCAGATGTTGTTACTACTTTAAGTTTGGGACTATTATATGTATCTTTTCATAATTTTGTGAAACTGTACCTTCTATACTTTCCTACTTGTATTAGATACTTTTCTAAATGCAAGTCATATTTAAAAATTGTGACCACTATAATTTTGTGGATGTATTTGTTTTGTTTTCCTCAAGATAAAATATGAAGTTGAGTGGGCAGTAAGCGAGAATTTTGGGGAAAGTTGGAGGAAGGGAAAGGATATGATTAAAATATCTCATATGGAAAATTCAAGAATCAAACAAACACTGCTTGGGAAAATAAAAACAGATGTGGTAGCACACCCCTGGTCAAATAAAAATAACTAAGATTTCTTTTTGATATATGGAAAAGCATTTGATTGCTGAATATTGAACAGCTAACCAGCTACTTTGCTCACTTCTCCAAGCTTTCCTCTCTGTTCATTTTCTTATAACATCTGCTGTTGGGGTTGACATGTGCTATTCCTGCTCCAGCCCACTTCACATCAAAACTCCATTCCCTGTTTGATATGGGCTTTGTGACATAATTAGATTATTAAAAGAAAGGAACCTTCTAACATCATAATACACTTATACATAGAAACAGAGAAGGAATTTAATATGCTCTATCATCAATGTGTACTGTATGTGTGTGTGTGTGTGTGTGTGTGTGTGTGTGTACCTTTCTATCAGGTGGGTGTACAAATACAAGAGGCTCATCTCCAAATCAGGAAGAGAGTTCTCACCACAGCCAAATCATGTTGTATACAACTCTGCCCTAATTGCACTATGCCTGGCAGAGGAGCTAGAGAGTATAGAACAGGGAAGTCTAATGGAGGGGACCTCCTTCTGTGTAGGCTTGGGGAATATGCCAGTCTCACTGGGTAATAACTTTTCTGGTGGAATTCTGAAGGGAGGAACACTAGCACCTCTGTGGGTAACCCCTAACCTATGCTCTGTAAGTACTGCCTAAGCACTTCTTGGTTTCCAGAGTGGATCTTACTGTAGTTTGTCACTGGGACCTTAGGAAGAAAGGTAGATGTTAAATCTCCTGGGAAGACATTCTATTAACACCTAATCTGATAAGCTCTTACTTCCTTTCTTCTGGGGTTCAGTTTTCTTAACTATTCCATTCTCTGTCAGTATTCTCTGAGGAATAGGTATTTAGATATTTTTCTATCATTGTAGGTATGTCTAGTTTTCTTATAGGTTTCCTTTATATATTACATTCTGTGGTTCTCTGCTGTCCCTTGGGGCTGTTGCCACATGAATGGACAGGGTCAAATAACAGGATTTGGATGGCCCTGAGTACATAAATGACAGACTTTCAGGATTAGCTTCAGAGAGGTAGCTCAACTTTATTCAGTGGAAATCAAGGACCATAGAATCTTTGAGAAGAGGGTAGCGATTTCCCACATGGGTAAGTATTATTGGCTAGAGCTGGTACCAAAGAATGCCTCGTTTGCAAGAAGATGCATTCTAGATTTTGCTGGGCAGGTTCTTATCTGGAGGAAAGAAGCTGAACCCGTAATCTCACCAAGGCTGTGACAGTATGTAGGTAGAGGGTACAGGGCTCCCCAGGTCAGGCAGAGGAGAAGAAGCCCAGCTAAGAAAAGGAAGTCCTATATTTTGCACTGAGTTCAAGAGAGCTGTCTGGACCTCAGCAGCATGGCTTAACAATCTTCTTAAGGTTTATTCATTTGCGGTCAGCTTAGTTGCTTGTTTTTTGAGATTCATTTCAATCATCATTGGTCCATACCACACTCAAGGGACAGATAAGGAAAGGATGTGGCACTGTGCAGTAGGAATCCTAAGAGCTGACCAGAGTTCAGTCATGAAACACATACTTGTAACTTCATCTACAACTTTTAGAGCTAGATACATACCTCAGGTGATGAGTGTTTTTCCTGTCATGTTACAAACTCTCCGTTCATGTTCCAGAACTGAAACAAAACAAAGCAAAACTATTTCTCTGACTAGGAACCAATGATTTATACTGAAAAAATATGATTACTTTTCTCAAAATGAGAATATGATTACAACAATATGATTACTTTTCTCAAAAGGGATTTAAGGTAAATGCTACATTTTCTCATCTACCAACAATGCTAAACTTACACAAACAGTTTTCAAACAGATGGTATTTAAACCACAATACTAAAAAAAAAGCAGGCATTGTAAAGTCCTGGACATACTTGACTCCGGTCACTGCCAGCATGTTTAATTTTGCTTGAATCATTCACTCAGTGATTAAAGTTGTATGTTCAGAAATGTCATGTGCCACTCCAGAATATTTTATTGCTCCATGATATTCAAAGAATTAATGATGGAAAGATGAAACTGTCCATCCAAAAGTGGATGTTAAAAAAAAATATATGTGGTAGATGTTCCTGGTAGAATATATGTATATTTCTTCTCTCATTGAGTTTGAAAATAATAGCAAAAACTGGCAACCACATTTTTTAACTCATCACCACAAAAGACCAAAGCAACACTCACTCCACATGGAAAGCCTTTGTGTGGGCAGAGACCTGAATATGCTGGTGAGTTTAAGCACTCATCACTGCTTTCAGCTCTTCTGTTTGCATTGTGGTATCTCTGAGGCATTGACACTCATCCCTGTTGGAGCCATAATGTAGTTTCCTACTGGCTCTGCTTCCATGATAACCTTTACTGCCAAGCCTTGAGCTTCCTTTCCATCCCTGAGCAGATGACAGGTGTGTAACACAAACCTGGGAAAATAAGACAATCCAAATAAAGACCTAGAAAAGATTGATGGCAATAATTCTGAGCCTGGGGCTATTTAAGGACACATAAAATATCTCGATGCCCACGGCATAGAGAAACAATTAAAATTATTCCCAAAAATGTATCGCCCAGTGAGTGTATAAAGCCTGAGGAGTCAGGCCCTGTATCATGGAAGACACAGTGTCTAGGAATGGAACGATGCCTGGATTCAAATTGTTGACTTGGAGACATGGATAAGTCTCTTAAGAGCAAGACTAAGTGTTTGGCTCCCATACTATTAGAGATTAATTTAAACATTACTGTAGGCACTGAATCCACACTATTTCCTCCTCAGCTATAGTTTACTGATAAAAATGACACAGGCTGCAAATCATTTATTCATGTATCCCCAGTGAGTCTCCACACCTAGAAGCACCTCTACCCACTTGGTGATGACCTCCACCACTCACTAACATGTTCTGATATGGAAAAGTAAAATTCACCAGTACAAAGTAAAGATAATGACATATGAAAGTCCAGAATACACTTCTCAAGAAGAATTCCTCTCAGACACACTCAAGAACAAAACAAAATCTATATTTCAGAAAGGATCATGCCTAGGACACAAGAACAGTGGCAACACAATTAAAATTTATGGAAAATCTAAAATAGAGCCAGTGAACAAGAATAGCCTTGAACTTAAATGCTGGGTGATATAGCATATGAAACATATGAAACAGTGGGAAGCCCACTACCTGGGACCTGAGGCATTCTGGACACTACAGCAGTGTTCTACTCACCCATCAGCTATGGCAATGGGTCATCTGGGCAGCTGGGACAGGGTCAGTGTTTGGGGAAACTGCCAGAGCATAAGGGACAGCTATGTGGGGTGGCTCAATGCTCATGTTTCTCCAAGGGATTCAGTCCACCTGACAACCTCCTGGGTGGGGGGGAGGGGCAGAGGCCAGCTTTGGGAACAGACAAAAAGCACCATACTCCAGCCTCCCCATCACCGAGACTAACACTCCCTTTGATTGATAACCAGCACTTCTCTGGTGCAGATGGCTCCTGCCCTTGAAGGAAGCAGGGACCAATATCCTTGAAACGATGAAACACCAACTCTTGGACTATGAAAGAGGGGCGATTAAGTGTTCCCAGACAGCTGTGATCAGGATGGAAAAATACAGAAGCTTCTGATAGTGCAGTAAGTTACTTTTCCCAGGTCAGGAAGGTCCCTCTCCAGCTGCACTGTTCCACCCTGCTGTCTGAACAAACGTTTTCAGGTTTAAAGGATGGTACTCCCTTATCACCTCTACAGACATGTAACCCCAAAGCTCAAGGACCCAGCATATACATATGCACAGATATACACTCCAAGCCCCTGGACTCGAGCATCGTATTCCTAACCTGTGGAGTGGGAAAGCTTGCAGTCTGAGTCAGACTCGTATAATAAAGACTCTCATTCTTGCACTGGACTCACAATTCCTAGTGTTCTTCTGGGGTTCCTGAGAACTGGGCATAACAGTGACTCGAGCAAGAAACATCTATAGAACATCTTGCAAGTCAATCGTGACAGGAAGTTGGAGCAAGATGCAGAGTGATCTCTATGTGTGCTGATCATGACCTGCTGTCGATCATGCTTGCCCAAGGCCCAGCTTCCTTAGCCCATGAACCCAGCATCCTGGAAGGGTTGAACATCCCATGAGAATAGCTCCCAGGAGCCTTCCTCCTTGACATGAGGTATTAACTAAGTCAGAAAACAAGACACCCGGTATCTTGTGAGGCTCAGGTAGGGCTGAAACCTGCAGGTTCTAGAGCCAGTGGACCCCACGCTGAGAGAGACTCCAGCCTCATCCCTTCCCTGGGCTGCCTTTCCCACTTCTACTATCTGTGTTTCTTGCTAAGGATGCCACATTTCTAGAAAAACTTCATCAAAATGTTCAAGACAGCTGCTATGTTGCAGAATCCTCTCTCTTCCTGGTTATCTGCAGGGTTTCAGGGGACTCAATAAAAGACCCTATCTGCTTCTGCCTGGGCCATACAACTGCACAGGGGGATTGCCTGCCCTGTTAGGACCGTGCTTGCTCTTTCCTGGACAGGACCAGCCAGAGCAAGGCTGTTCTGGGAACCCAGAGACTCAGCATGTAGTTAAGTCTGAGCCTTGCAAAGATGATGGGTGACACACAGCAGGTGAGTAAGTATGTGGCCTAAGAAGACACTGAAGTGTGACCACCATAGAGACTGAAATAGGGTTCCAGTCATCAGTGACCAAACCACCATTGACTGTGGAGTCACTGGAAGTGAGGCAGTGATGTCACTGCTGAGTGTTAATTAACCATCCCTGACAACATGGTGTCACTGCCTGAGTTATCAATGAATCGAGAGAGGTCAGGTTCAAGACTAGTAAAACCTTTCCTCCACTCTAGAATGCAGGCATACAGGCATGAAAGCACAATAGTGACAGGTATACACGTAACGAAATAGTCTCAAGAATGGTACCCTGGTCTTCCCCCCACTCCATGCCACACTCCCAACTCAGCCACCCTGCTCTCTGCATCTCTCTGAGCATCTATCTACCAGAGCGTCTAGAAGCAACATGAAGACTTTGGTCCTTTCTGCACTCTGGATGAGCTTTAGCGAACAGAAGGAGCTGGTCACCAAAGAGAAGGTTTCAGAAGGAGTCCCAGAAGGATACTTCTACAACCAGGAGAGAGGCAGCCATGGTAGGCCCAGAGAATAACAGCAAGAAAAAGGCTTGAGCTGAGCCCATGCTCAGGTCAGGAAACTAGGTGGGCACTGTGGGAAGCAAGTCCTCCCTACGCCCATCAAAGAAGTGACAGTCTCGCCCAGAAAGGCATTTGAAGAGAAGAATTAGGAAAGTTCTGCAGTATCTGAGTAACATTTTCTAGGGAATGAAATATTCTTAGCTTAGTGCCAAGTCCCTGCAGCTACTGTGCAGAGCTGGGCCTACATCCAAAGGAATCTCGTCCTATACAAGGGGCAGAAGGATGCTCATGACCTCAATAGAGACAGCGTAGTGCAAATGATGGACTCTGACACATACTGGCCCATCATGTTGAAGATGCCAAGTTGAGGAATCCCCAGCCCTCTGAGGGCAGCTAATCCCATCAACAGTGGGAGTGACTATGGCCTGCAAGAAACCAGAGTGATAAAAAGGCATAAGGTGTGGCCATCATATCAGCCCCAGAGGCCACAGCCATCCAATGAAGAACAAGTTGTTCACAAACAGAGACAGCAGTCAGGCCTTGCTGCCCAGAAAGTCTGTGTCCCCAGGAGACTCTTCCCACATAGTCCACAGGAGACAGGATTCTGGGTACCACATAGTCCACAGGAGACAGGATTCTGGGTACCTTTACCATGTCCATCAGGTAGTCATTCAGTAAGGTGGCACATCTGATCAACCCAATGCTTCTCACACATGTCGGCAGAGGAAAGATTTTTCAATAAAAATAAATCCCCACAAAGGAAAAGCATTCCATCTTATGAGAGCATACCCTCAGTGTACTAACGGTTGCTTCTTCAGGATGGGGACTGCTTCCTGGTTGCGTTTCTCCTTCAGTGTAGTAGTGTCTGTCTGTACTGAGCTGGGCACAAGGCAGGGTCAGCATTTGATCATCCTTGAAGCAGCTTCTAGAAGTAAAGGGAACACAGAGACATGACAATAACACTGACACACACACTCACCCATATTCCCTAGCTGCACTGTGAGACTCTCATCCCAGCACCAGAGAAACAAGGTAGAATGCCTTCACATATGAGGAGATGCACCATCCCTCCAGGGACCCCACCTCAGGGTCTTGCTCTACCTGAGCCTCTGGCTATGTTCTACATTTGTGTTGGTGAAGTTATACGTGTGAAGAGGCATAAGGTGGCCCAGTATCTCACACATCACAGGGAGAGTTCAGGAATGCTGGGGCTGTCATGGTCTCCTGTGTTCTGGACTTCCTTTGGAGAAATAAAATCCCCAGGACAGGCTCCATGGTGGAGCCTGTGGAAGTCGAGCCCAGCAGCCCCTCAGCTCAGCCTGGGTGACAAAGTAGTGTGTCCTCCTCAGTTGTGGTCTGAATAAAAATGGCTCCCATGGGCCCATATAGAGTGGCACTATTAGGAGGGATGGCCTTGTTGGGGTAGGTGTGGACTTGTTAGAAGAAATGTGTCACTGGGGTTGGGCTTCGATGTCTCATATGCTCAAACCAGGCCTAAGGACTCAGTTTTCCTTCCTGCTACCTGCTAATCCAGATGTAGAGCCCTCAGCTACCTCTCCAGCAGCACGTCTGCCTGCATGCTGCCACGTTTCTTGCCATGATGATAACAGACTAAGCCTTTGAGCAGTAAGCCGGCTCCAGTTAAGTGTTTCCCTTCATAAGCGTTGCCATGGTCATGATGTCTCTTCACCGTAATAGAAACCCTAACTAAAACAGTAGTCATTGTTTGCCTGCCCCGACCTGAGGTCCCACACTGAACCTGCATCCCTGCAGTGTGTGGTGACTGCAGGATAGCAATTGAGGGGTGTGACACCCTGGCCAAGGCTCTCTTGCCTTTCCATCTTCTCAGGCCTGTGTGTGCAGTCATGGTTACCATGGGCAAGAAGCTTCTCCCTACTCTAGTGATGAGACCTCTGGCTGCGAGCATCCTCTCTCTGACACCATCCCAGTGACCCCTTGCTCTTGGCCTAAACCACAAGCCTGGAGAAACCACAGCTCCATCACAGTCTTCTGAAAGCAAACAGAGCCTTCAGTCAGAAAGGATGAATTGCTGATTGATGGAAAAGCCAGACCTAAGAATTCTGAATGTGACTCATACCCTGGTGACCTTTATGTACACACTACCACTATACTCAGGGCAGAAGAGGGTACTAATGCTATCAAGAGCATGACCTGGGATCATACAGCAAGCTGTTCTGAGCTTCCAGCACTTGCTTTGCCATAAGACCAGCAGGAGACCAGGCTACTCTTCAGGTCTGGTTCATACCACAGAAGGAGCTTGTTGAAAATGCAGGAATTTCCTGGTCACTGTGAGAGCCAGGAAGGGTCCTGGCTAGGCATCACTCAGCTTCCAGCCAAGTTCAAGGCCACATGCCCAGCCACATGGACATGAGAGGATGTAGCAAAACAGGGGAGATTCCCACTAGAACACCAGTCACCTTTTTCCTAACTTACATGTGTGTGCGTGCATGTCTGTCTGTCGGTCTGTCTGTCTGTGCATCCCACACCTGTAAAACCTTTAGGCTTCTGATCCCTGGAACTGGTTCAGTTATAGATCACTTGGTATGAGTACTGGAAACCAAACCCTGCTCCATTTCCTGCATCGGTGTAGTTCACTCTTCCTCCAGACAGGTCCCTTGGGATAAAGAGGAAGAAAGTTGGAGGCCTGCACATTTTCTGGAGCCCACAGGGGGCAGTATAGGGCCTAAGTTCCCAGGGGTCCCTTCCACTTTCCATGCCCCTTCCAAACATTCCTCCAGCACTCCCTAGCAACCGCCTCCCCTTTCTGATCTCCATAGCCCTGCTCCAGCCCTCCCTTGTCTCCTCTCATGCCAGACACCGCAGGGCTCTCAGGGTGGCCCACAGTTGGCAATATGATCTAGAGCAGACAAGTGGCCCCAGAGGCTGCGGCTTCAATATTGCCACACACATCAGCTTCCTGCTTAAGTCCCAGCAGCCCCCAGCACCTCTGAATTCCCCCTATATGCCATGGGGGACACATGTTCTCTGCTTGGTTCCTGTGTGGGGATTCTTACAGGAAAGCTTCCAGGAGTTACATTAACAAGTTCCAGACCTGTTCTATCCAGCATCACTGCACGCCCGGCAGTTAAACAGCCGAAGAGCCACAAACTTTTCAGATACATCTGATTGGCTGCAGGCAGCACGTCCCAGTGGGCACCATGTGATCCACTGGCAGCCTGTGATTGGCTCCATTTCTGTAATTGGCTGAAACTTCATTGCTGTGATTGGCTGAGACTCAATTGCTTTGGTTCATATAGTAAATGAGGTCACAGGTCTCTCTGTACGGTGGCCACACTGGACAAGCCTCATTGATCATTATACAGATTTTGTCCAAACTTGAGTTCAATAGTCCCATTTTGTTCGTTCTTCATAAGAGCAAAAGACCTCAAGTATGGGCATGGATGGACCATGCCACAGTCTGCCAGGATTGAAATGAATCTTACTGATTCCTTAAAAAGTTCACAGTTCACAATGCCAGAGTAGCCCAGCACTCTCAGTGTTACCTTCTCTGGCTTTCTGAATAACAGGGCGCGATTTGGTGGGAAAGAAGAGTAACTCTTTGTTTAATAACTAAGGAGAGTACTAAGAGATACAAGACAGACGACAATGGAGACATTCATTCTTCCTCAGAACCTTTAGGAGGCACATGGAGCAAAGCTGCACAGCTTGATAGTCAGGCTTCAGAGGCAGCTCAGCACCTTGTGAGCCCCACTGCTCAGAGTCCACACATGGACTCTGGGCTGCAGGGTGACTAAGAGGTGCCCATTCCTGCAGACCACTTGGCAACAGGCATCGTAGTGATCCGAAGACCAATTAATTGCCTGCTTTGATCAATTTGACCATGACGGGTCAACGGTCTTTCTCTTCCCATCTTTGGGATTAACACTACTCTGACTCTCTTTAAAATCAAAGCTTGAAAGAGGAGAATAAAAGAGAAATGTTTGATGTTGTTTTGAGACAAGGACTTGCTATTAGCCCAGACTAGACTGAAACTTGCTGCAATCCTGACTTAGTCTCCCTAGTGCTTGAAAACACAAGCATAAGCCACTACACCCAAGAGAACATAAAGAGAAGGCAGACCTCAACTCAAAATGATGAGCATGTCTTCCTGCTATCAGGGATTTGGGAGACCAGAAGACAGCGGGCTGATATACTCAAAGTGGTGAAATTTGAGAATATTCTTGTCAATCATGTTCACTGTATATATGTGTGTGACCCCAAAAGAGAACTATGCTGTTTGTATTCTATTTATACAGTTTCTGAAAATGTCTACTATGTATGTCTGTATTAGATAGTCAGAGGAAAAAAATCAGTAACTCACTTTAACTCAAATGAGGGTTTAACTCGTGCTTTGTGGAGATATCATTTCTTTGGCGTTCCTCCCAAATGGAAATTTATTATGCCACTCTTCAGACAAACAAAACAAAACAAAAAAACCCTACCTGCTTGGGAACATGATTTCAGAGTTAAGAATTTTCCCAGTGCTGTCTAGCTAGAATTTTACATATATGTATACATATGCATGCACATACACATATACATACATATACCTGTGTGTGTAAATAGCTATGTAAACCACTGTTCCATATTTCATGAGGTTCATAGTAGCTGTATATTTTAAATTTTAGGCAAATGCGAGGCTACATTGCTGTCTGAATAATTTTCTGTAGTGGTTTAAGCAGTAGACCTGTTGCCGTAGGCAATAAACAGACAGTGCGTTATAGACTGCCTACAGAGTCACAGGTTAGACCCAGCCTTTAAAGGTCGATGCTGATGTGTTTTAGCAATGGGGCAAGCAGCTAGGAGAATGGTTCCTGAGATCACCAGGCCAGAAGCTAGCAGTACTACTACCTGTCAGCTGAGATCTGGGAATCTGGAGAACTGGATCCTTCAGGAGTGCAGCTTCAGTTGTACACTGCTAGTCTGCCTTGTACATTGCTAGTCTGCCTCCAGCAGGAGGCATAGTCCCTGGGAAGCAAACCTTTCACAGAGGCACTGCCCTGGCTAGTGATTCCCCACCCCTTCATAGAAGCCCAGAGCACAAGAATCAAGAACTGGGCAATTGGGCGGAGCCTTCTTGTTTGGGGCGGGGCTTCGAGAAGGGGGCAGAACTTGTATGAAGGTGCTTCTGACTGGGGCGGGGTCAGCCTGATCAGTTGGAGCCTCACGTGATAGGGTTCTAGGTTTTCAAGCGGTTGATCTCCTGTGCAGCAGTTGGTTGTTGAGTCCAGTGGTCACAGACGTTGGAGCCGCAGTTTCTTCTCACTTCGTGGCTGCCAATGACAGAGCAGCTCAGCAGCATTCAGGCTCTGCTGCCCCAGGGCCTCATCAGTGTCCATGGCACCCGAATCTGTGTGGGCAGCCCTGGAGAGGTACTGAAGGGCCGAGGCCTGTCAGGGAGGCTGCATCAGGCCAGGCTGATGGAGGAGAAAGAAGATTGAGGTAGAGTGATTTAACTTTTTAAAACTGCAGGATTGCTTGTCATTGTGTTTATACACCCCCCTGAACCCCCTAACAGGATTTCTCTGTATGACCCTGGCTGTCTTGGAACAGCCTATAGACCAGGCTGGTTTTGAACTCGAGAGATCCACCCAGCTACACTAAAGACTTTATTTTTATTAGTTATTTATGTCCCAAATGCTGTGCCCAGGCTGTGTCATCCCTCACAGAGCTCCTCCCCCATCCCCCTCCCTTTTAGCCTCTGAGAGGCAGCATCTCCCTGTGTCCCCCAACCCCAATAGTCTCTGCAGGATTAGTCGCATGCTGTCCCACTGAGACCAGACAAGGCAGCCCTCTGCTACATATGTGCTGGGGGCCTCGGACCAGTTTGGTTGGTGGCTCAGTTTCTGGGAGCTCCCAGAGGTTCAAGTTTGTTGACACTGTTGGTCTTCCTGTGGGGTTGCCTTTAATCCTTCCCCTAACTCTTCCACAGCAGTCTGGGTTACCTAACACAGAATATTTTTTTTAGTTCCATCCATTTGCCTGCAAAATTCATGATGTCCTCGTTTTTAATAGCGGAATAGTAAAAGTATTCCATTGTGTAGATGACCCACATTTTCTGTATCCATTCTTCAGTTGAGGAACATCTGGGTTGCTTCCAGTTTCTGGCTATTATGAATAAAGTTGCTATGAACATAGCGGAGTACCTGTCCTAGGGGTATGGTGGAGCAGCTTTTGTGTATATGTCCAGGAGCGGCATAGCTGGGTCTTCTGGTAGACCTATTTCCAGTTTTCTGAAAATCCACCAGATTGATTTCCAGAGTGATTTTACAAGTTTGCAATCCCACCAGCAATGGAGGAGTGTTCCCCTTTCCCCACATCCTCACCAGCATGTGTTTGAGTTTTTGATCTGAGCCATTCTGATTGGTGTGAGGTGGAATATCGGGGTAATTTTGATTTGCATTTCCCTCATGACTAAGGATCTTGAACATTTATTCAAGTGCTTCTCTGCCATTTGAGAATTCTCTCTTGAGAATTCTCTGTTTAAATATATATCACATTTATTGATTGGGTTATTTGGTTTCTTGGAGTCTAAAATCTTGAGTTCTTTGCATATTTTAGATATTAGCCCTCTGTCGGATGTAGGGTTGGTGAAGATCCTTTTCCAGTCTGTATGCTGCCAGTGTGTCATTTGCCTTACAGAAGCTTTTCAGTTTCATTAGGTCTCATTTATTAATTCTTGACCTGAGTGCCTGAGCCACTGATTTTCTGTTCGGGAAATTTTCTCCCGTACCAATGTGTGTTCAAGGGTATGTCTGGTTTGACGTTGAGGTCTTTGATCAATTTAGACTTGAGATTGTGCAGGATGGCAAATATGGATCTATTTTTATTCTTCTACATGTAGATGTTCAGTTAGTCCAACACCATTTGTTGAAGATGCTCTTCCTATTCTGTTGTATGGTTTGGGCTTCTTTGTCAAAAATCAAGAATCCATAGGTGTATGAGTTTATTTTGGGGTCTTCAATTTGATTCTGTTGATCAACCTGTCTGTTTTTTATGTCAAATTAATGCAGTCTTCATTATTATTACTTAAGTTCAGGGATGGTGATACCTGCAAAAGTTCTTTTACTGTTTAGGATCATTTTTGACTACCCTGGGTTTTTTAGTTTTCCACATGAAGTTGAGAATTGGTCTTATAAGCTCTGGGAAGAATTGTATTGGCATTTGGGTGAGTAGTGCATTGAATCTGTAGATTGCTTTTGGTAAGATGGCCATTTTCACTCTCTTTATCCTACCAATCCATGAACATGGAAGATCTTTCCATATTCTGATATCTTCCTCAATTTTTTTCTTCAGAGACTTGAAGTTCTTGTCTTATAGGCTTTTCAGTTGCTGGTTACAGTTACAGCAACATATTTTATATTATTTGTGGCAATTGTGAAAGGTGCTATTTCCTTAACTTCTGTCTTACCTGTTTAGCATTTGTGTAAAGGAGGGCTACTGGGTTGTTTGCTTGTTTGTTTGTGTTTTAGTTAATTTTGTATTCATCCACTTTGCTGAAAGTGTTTATAAGCTGTAGGTGTTCTCTGGTAGAATTTTTGGAGTCACTTATATAAACTATCATATCACCTGTGAAGAGTGACACTTTGACTTTTTCTTTTCCAGTTTGTATCTTTTTTATCTCCTTTAGTGGTCTTATTATTCTAGCAAGAACTTCAAGTACTATATTAAAAAAAAAAGTGGGAAGAGTGGAAGGCCTTGTCTCTGATTTAAGTACAACTACCTTAAGTTTCTCTCCATTTAACTGGATGTTGGCTATTGGCTTGTTGTACATTGCCTTTATTTTGTTTAGGTATGACCCTGGTATACCTGCTCTCTCAAAGACTTTTATCATAAAGGGGTGATAGATTTTGTCAAATAATTTTTCAGCATCTAGTGAGATGATCATGTGGGTTTTTTCCTTTCAGATTGTTTATATGGTAGATTACATCGATGGATTTTCATATATTTAACCATACCTATATCCTTGAAATGAAGCCTGTATCCTTGAATGATCACGGTGGATGATGTCTTTGATGTGTTCTTTTTTATTCAGTTTGCAAGTATTTTGTTGATTATTTTTGCATCAATGGTCATAAGGGGAATTTGTCTGAAATTCTCTTTCTTTGCTGACTCTTTGTGTGATGTAGGTATCAGGGTGACTGTGGCCTCATCGAATGAGTTTGGCAGTTTTCTTTCTGTTTATATTTTGTGGATATTTTGAGAAGTATTAGCATTAGCTCTTCTTTGAAAGTCTGGTAGAATTCTGTGCTAAAAGCATCTGGGCCAGGGGGTGTTTTTGTTGTGAGCTTTTAATGACTACTATTCCTTTAGGGGTTATGGGGCAATTTAAATCATTTATTTGGTCTTGATTTAAGTTTGGCAAGTGATATCTATCTAGAAAATCATTTATTCATTTATATTTTTCAACTGTTTGGCTTTTTAAGTTAGACCTAATAATTCTTTGGGTTTCTTCAGTATCTGTTGTCATGTTTCCCTTTTCATTTCTGCTTTTTCTTTTAAATTTGGATACTATCTCTCTGTCTTATAGTTAATTTGACTACATATTTGTCTACCATGTTTTTTTTCCTCAAAGAACCAGCTCTTGGTTTCATTGAATCTTTGCATTGTTCTCTTTGTAGCTCATTTATTGATTTCAGTCCTGAGTTTGAATATTTCCTGTCTTCTACTCTTCCTGGGTATGTTTGTGTCTTCTTTTTTCCCTGGAGCTTTCAGGTGTACTTTTAATTTGTTAGTATAAGAAATGTCCAATTTCTTCATGAGGGCATTTATTGCTATGAATTTTCCTCTTAGCACTGCTTCCATAGCGTCTCATAAGTTTGGGTATGTTGTATCTTCATTTTATTTAAATTCTAGAATGTCTTCAATTTCTTTATTTCTTCCCTGTCCTAGTAATCATTGAGTAGGAAATTGTTCAGTGTCCATGAATATGTAGGCTTTCTGTGGTTTCTGTTGTTGAAGTTCAGCTTTAATCCATAGTGATCTGAGAAGATGGGTGGGGTTATTTCAATCTTATCATATGTTGAGATTTTCTTTTTGGCCAATTGTATGGTCAGTTTTGGAGAAGGTTCTGTGAGGTGCTGAAAAGAAGGTATATTCTTTTGTGGTTGGGTAAAATGTTCTATAGATATCTGTTAAGCCCATTTGAATCATAACCTCTGTTAGTTTTGTTATTTCTCTGTTTAGTTTCTGTCTCCATGATCTGTCCATTGGTGAGAATGGGGTGTTGAGGTCTCCTATTATTAATGTATGGGGTTCCATGAGTGATTTAAGCTTTAGTAATGTTTCTTTTATGAATGTAGGTATCTTTGCATTTGGAGCATAGATGTTCAGAATTGAGATGTCTTCTTGGTGGATTTTTATCCTTTGATAGGTATGAAGTGTCCTCCTCTGTCTCTTTTGATTACTTTTGGTTGAAAATCTATTTTATTAGGTATTATAGTGGTTACTCCAGCTTGTTTCTTTTTTTTTCCAGCTTGTTTCTTGGGTTCATGTGCTTGTAAAACCTTTTTCCAGACCTTTATACTGAGTTAATAACTATTTTTGTTGCTGAGATGTGTTTCTTCAACACAGCAGAATGATAGATTCTGTTTATGCGTTCTCTTAGTCTGTGTCCTTTTACTGGGGAATTGAGTCTATTGATGAAGAGAGATATTAATGACCAATAGTCATTAATTTTGTTATTTTGATGTTGGTAGTGGTTGTGTATTGTGCATTTCTCTCTTCTATTGGTTTTAATGATGTGAAATTATTTATTTCTTGTGTTTTCTTGAGCATGAGGTAAGCTCATGGGTTGGAGTTTTCCTTCTAGTATCCTTTATAGGGCTGGGTTAGTGGAAAGGTATTGTTTGAATTTGCTTTTGTCATGTTTCTCCATCTATGATAATTGAAATTTTTGCTGGGTATAATATTCTGGGATGATATCTGTGGTGTCTTAGTGTCTGCAAGTCCTCTGCCCAGGTCATTCTAGGTTTTAGAATCTCAAATGAGAATTTGGATGTAGTTATGATAGATCTGCCTTTATATGTTAGTTGGCCTTTTCCCTTGTTACGTTTAAAATTCTTTTTCTGCATATTTAGTGTTTTGATTCGTACATGATGGCAAGATTTTCTTTTCTAGTCCAACCTATTCAGTGTTGTGTAAGCTTCTTGTACATTTATAGGCATCTCATTCTTTAGGTTGGAGAAATTTTCTTCTATAATTTTGTTGAAGATGTTTTCTGGGCCTTCAAGCTGGGTATCTTCTTCTATTCCTAATATTTTTAGGTTTGGTCTTTTCAAATGTCCCAGATATCCTGGATGTTTAGTGTCATAGCCTTTTTAAATTTTGCATTTTCTTTCACTAGTATATTGATTTCTTCATTGTATCTTCTATTGCTGAGATTCTCTTCCATCTCCGCTATTTTGTTGGTGATCTGTAGTTTCTGTTCTTTTTCCTAGGTTTTCCATCTCCAGAATTGCCTTAGTTTGTATTTTCTTTATTGTTTCCATTTCTCTTTTCAAGTCTTGGGCAGTTTTATTCATATACTTTACCTGTTTGACTGTATTTTCTTGTATTTCTTTATATTTATTTGCTATTTGCTTCCTTTTTTAATGCCTCTACCTCTTTGAATGTATTTTCCTGTATTTCCTTAAGAGAAGTATTCATGCCAGGCAATGGTGGTGCACGCCTTTAATCCCAGCACTTGGGAGGTAGAGGCAGGCAGATTTCTGAGTTTGAGGCCAGCCTGGTCTACAAAGTGAGTTCCAGGACAGCGAGGACTACACAGAGAAACCCTGTTTCGAAAAACCAAAAAAAGGGAGAGAGAGGGGGAGAGAGAGAGAGAGAGAGAGAGAGAGAGAGAGAGAGAGAGAGAGAGAGAGAATTTTTCATTTCTATTTTAAAGGCCTCTACATCCTTATAAGTTTGGATTTAATATCCTCTTCTTGTGCTTCAGTTTCATTAGGATATCCAGGGTTTGTTATAGCAGGATAGCTGGACTCTGGTGGTGCCAAATTGCCCTGGTTCTTGTTGATTGTATTCTTAGGCTCTCCTTTAGGTATCTGGTTTTCCCTGGTTTTGGCTGGATGATCCTTATGTCAGCAAGATTTCTCAGGAAGGTGGGGTGAGCCTTGAGCCAGATGACAGAGATTAGGATACCCTACTCTTTTGGCTGTGGCTCAAACAGATGCCATTCTGCAGGCTATATCCAGGACAGACCCTACTCTGCAAATTGTGTCCCAGTCAGACCCATCTGTGGAGGTGGGCAGATCCACCTAGGATGAGTGGTCATAGAGTTCCAAGCTTGTTAGTTTGGGGCACCCAAAGGTTTCCACAGGGGTGAGAATGACATTCTTATAGTCCTGCAAAGCACCTCCAGACTGGGGAGCAAGGCCAAAGCTAGACCCACTAAATTTTTTTAAAGAAGTTTTCTGTTAGATGAGATTATTTGCTAGGTCAGTTGTTTTCAACCTGTGGTCACATCATTAAAAAAAAATACATATTTATGATGGTCTTTGGAGCCAACACACCACTCAGTATCAAAATTACTGTTATGAAGCAACAATGAAAATAATTTTATTTTTGGTGGCCACCACATGAGGAAGCATTTGAAGGTTAAGAATCACTGCTCTAGATGGACTCATGGTATAAGCAAAACAAATAATATGTGAGAATTATTAAAATACTGGGAATTAGTGGGGGAATGTGCATATTATTAAAATACTGGTAATTAGTGGAAAATATGTGTTCATGTGGGCTTAGTATATGTACAGAACGCAGAATCATATAGTAGTTATTTCCAACAGTGGAATCCTTGTTTCAATTAGAATAAGTACACAATATTTACTTGTGAGAGTTTTCTTAATGGTTCTTGTGTTGTTGTGTAGGTAAGTCAAGTGGCTCCTCTACCTTAGGATATGCAGTGTCATCAAGGGCTCCAGTAGGACAATATTCTCTTCCCCTTTTACCCCTTGCTTCCACATCCTCTTCCCATGACACCAAGGCCCTACAAGGGTTGCTGGGTGGCTTGGGCCCTGGCAAAGGCAGGAGAGGGCCAGGTATGCCTGGCTATTTGCACACTGCCCTACAAACCTACAGTAACAGGTATATAATTTCTTTTTATATTGGGAATTGATGTACTTTATTGGTTGCTTTAAAAATTCTTATTTTAAAAAGTATTTATCTTGCTGGGTCTGGGTTGAGCTGGACCTTGCTATGGAACTCAGGCTAATATTGAACTCTTGATGCTCCTGCCTCTGCTTTGGGAGTCCTGCCATGGTAGGCTTGCCCCAACCACACATGGACAAGGATCTAATACTTCATTGAGTTGTGTTCTTGACAGATATGAGTGTGATGTTTCTAATCTTTACCTCATCTGTGTATTTCTGTAATGCTGCTTTCAAAGAATGGGTAAGGAAGATACCATCAGCTTTTATACACTGAAGTAAGTGTAGTAATTGTAAGGCAGAAGGCTGTCCTAGATTCAATTTCTGACACTGCCAAAATGAAAAAGGAGGAAATTGGTACAGTTTCTTCTAAATTTTGAGGAACTTACCATTGATTTTATACAGTACATGCCAGGCAGGCTAGTACACACCTGTAATCCCCACACTAAGAAGGCAAAGGCAGGACAAATTCTGTTTAGGCCAGCCTGTTCTACATAGAAAGTCCAGGCCAGCTAAGGCTATATAGTGAGGCCTTGTCGCAAAAAAATAATTAAGGTGTGGCCAGTAAGCTGTTTCTGTAAGCAAAGTTACTTGTCACCCAGTCTGATGATCTGAATTCAATCTCTAGGACCCATGTGGTAGAATGACAGAAATGACCCTCATGAGTTGTCTTCTGACCTTCATAGACACAGTAATAGACACACATGTGTACACAAACATGAAAGAAATTTTAATTAGAAAATAAAGATGGCTGGCAGCTGAAGAATGACATCCAGCATTGACCTCTTACTTCCATATGTATAAGCATGCAGACAAACCACAGGCACACACACACACACACACACATATGCACATACACATGATATACAGAGTAAATTTCATAAATATGTGATCTCCAAATGAGAAGGGAATGAACAGAGGAAGAGGAAGAAAAGGAGAGAGAAGGAAGAACATCATAAGGAAGGGAGAGGGATGGAGGAAGAAAGAATTATGTGCATAGAGCTAACAGTCTTTAGGATGTGACTCTGTTTGTAGAAAGCAGGAAGCCTATCAAACAGAACAGAACACACTAAGACCTAATAGTCTAAGCTTATAGCTCTTTCTAGCAAAATTATACATTGTATAAGCTGGTGTTCTGTAGTTGTAGCTGGTGTACACCTTTCAGATTTGGCCTCAGCATTTAAAAAGCTAGGCCTGCTTCGGTGGTGGTGGTGGTGGTGGTGGTGGTGGTGGTGGTGGTGGTGGTGGTCATGATGGTGGTGGTGGTGGTAGTGTTGGTGGTGGCGGTGGCAGTGGTGGTTTGGTTTGGTTTTTAACTGTGAATAGATACTGTAGGTAGTTAATGATCAAAGCCAAGGTCTTATCTTCTATCTCAGCACTCTCTCTCTCTCTCTCTCTCTCTCTCTCTCTCTCTCTCTCTCTCTCTGTGTGTGTGTGTGTGTGTGTGTGTGTGTGCATAAGAGAATCATTAGTATGAAATAATTGTCTATATTTTATATGCCTTACTATAATGTCTTAGGATGGCAGTCCCTGTTTTTGTCCTGTTGCAGCCAATTGATGATGCAGTCCTTAGGCCATTGGGTTTTGAGTGTCCTCTGACTCCTTGAACCTTTTATGACCAGTTGTCCATGTGTATGAGGATATACCAGACTGCACAGCCTGGATGTGGCTTGTTGATCCTCCTCCTTGTAGACTGGACTCTGGTTAGAATTCATTGAGTCAGTTCTTATGCCCTTCTTGAACAAGAGAACAGATAATTTCACAGAATTCCAAAACAAGATAACTCACAGTCCTCTGGAACCTCACTGACCTTGGAGAGCAAAGGGGAAATATTTTCTCCTTTTTAGGACTCTCTACCTGTATTAGAATAGCATTCAAGAAAGTTGCTAAACATCCAGAATATCACTTACATAGTGTGGTAATTTTACCTACTATTTTAAATTTTAATAGTTAGATACTTTTAAATAAACTTTGTTGTAATTTATATTTTAGCCAGTTTTGTAACTTGCAAAAGCTTTCTAGTTTCTTTTCCTTTTTTATTAAAACAATTTAGACCTTCATAACTTGCAGAAGCTTAATCTTTTTACTAAATCTTTCTATATTTAAACAATTTCTATTTTTCATCATTATAAATTTGTTTCTTAATACCATGCTACATGATAGAGCATTAACAAATAAATTTAAAGTCAATTTGGTACTTAATACAGGATGTAAAGAAACAATTATGATAATATATGAACAGATAGCTTATTTATATATTTAGTCACATATAAGGAATTTTTTTCTTTTTTTTAGGAATTATTACTTGTTGAAGTTTTATTTTTATCATTTTTATTGTGAAAGAGAAACTTAACCTAGAGATCCTTAGTAAACAGTGTTAGATTTGGGCAGAAACAAAAACAAGCATGTGTGGAACAAAGGGGTTTGAGGGGGAAAGAATGTTTATGTCAGAGGGCAATGTGCCTAGAGATAGCAGGCAGAAGAACCTGGCACTAAGATGCAGCAGAGCACATCTCCTCTGAGCCGCTTTACTTCTCACAGTTGCAGACAAGGAGCTTCCCAGGGATGTTTACAGCTGCTGTGATAGATAGGTTGTGTCTGGCAGATTAGCATCCAAGAGTATTTAGGGAACTAAAAGTTCAAAATTCTGGCCAATGACTGTTATCCATTGTATAGTGAGGCCAAATTGAGAAGCAAAGTAGAGTTGCTGGTCTCAGTTCTTCTACTTGGAGTATCTTTTGATAAAGATAATTTAGAACCCATGTTGGGACTAAGGTAAAATATGGAAGTCAAATCCTGCCACAGAGACATCCCTTGAGATTAGGGGTTGATCAAACATGTCTGGAAGGTAAAAGAGGGTGCTCCTGGAATTGAACCTGACAGGAGACAAGAGATTGTGGGGCCTATGGAAAAATTCCAGAACTTTCAAACTGAATGAATCTCAAGATAAGGTGGAGGAGGCACCTGGAGTTTTAGAGATCTAACAAGGTACCTCTGAGTTAGGTTTCATGAGTTACTGAGTCCAACTCTTTGACTGTATTGGATATGTGGTCTGGTCAAATAAAGAATATCCTCTTATCGAGAGGTCAGACAGATGTGATGGGGAGGGAAAGGGAGAGAAGCAGGAGTAAAGACAATGAGAGAAAAGTAGGAAAGCAGTCTTGTTAGAGAAGTTTTAAAAGTGAGAATCCTTTCTGTATCCTGGCTAGCTCCCAAATAAATGAGACAAACTATAAGATTTCTTTCAAGCTTTACAGGAATAGCTGAGCAGTTATTAATCTATTCTAATCCTCTAAACTCATCTGGCTACCTCCAAGCAGAAATCCCCAATATACTTGCATTTTAGTGTTCTTTCTCTCTCTGCTCCTGGTATGTTCCCACAGTGTCTCTCCAACCCTTTCCTCATGGCAAATTCCCTCTTCCTCTCTCTCTCTCCTTCTCCCCCTCTGGTGGAATATGAAGTCCAACTCTATTCTCTCTTCTACTCAATCATTGGCTGATCAGCTTTTATTGAGAAGTCAGAATGTTTACATAACTTTGAGATGGGAGATTCTTGGAATAAGCATTACAATGCCATATAGGGATTGCAACAGATATGGGGGCTGAGAAATCAGCATTTGAATAATAAAAGGAAATCTTTACATAGTACACAATAACATTGTGCCTGAATCTTCTAGCTATCTCTAGCTATCTCCCAAGAGTATTTGCTGGGCTTACACAGAGCTCCAATAAAACACAAAGAGCCAGAGACATTCTCTAGGACATTTGAACTACCCACAGAGACACAAAGTGGCCACAAAGATGAGAAAAATCAAGTAGGCTGGTGACTGTTTAGCCTTTCTATTGAGATCACCAGATGGAAGGGACACTAGAATAGATAAGGGCAGTAAAAAAAAAAATTAAGAAGGAGGGCTTAGAGCCACCCGTGGACAGTGGCTCCCAGACTTTGGCATCAACATGTTTAGAATGCAGGGTTTAGAAACAAAAGTTGGGACTGTGTTAAGAGTCTGACCTCTGGGCTGGAGAGATGGCTCAGTGGTTAAGAGCACTGACTGCACTTCCAGAGGTCCTGAGTTCAAATCCCAGCAACCACATGGTGGCTCACAACCATCTGTAATGAGATCTGATGCCCTATTGTGAGGTGTCTGAAGACAGCTACAGTGTATTCATATATAATAAATAAATAAATCTTTAAAAAAAAAAAAAGAGTCTGACCTCAAGAGATGAAGCTGTTATTTTTAGGGCACACAGCAAGGAGAGAATCTCTCCTGAGGGAATAGGGGTCTGTCAAAAGGAAGGAGCTGGTCAGAACTCTTATTCAAGCAGAGACAGGAACTAGGGAATAAGAAAGTTGATACGGGGTGGAGGGTACATGTAGGCAAATAAGGTCTTAAGAAACACTGTTTTTATAAACTGTTTTGCTTAGGCAACATGGGATATTTTGAGAAACTGTCTCAACAAACAGTCCTTTCTTAGATATGGATGTGTCTTAGCAGTAAGAGGTGAGTAATGACAGCAAGACAGTCTAGTCTCATCTCAGGGGACTTCTAGTTTTCTTCATTCAGGCATTTTATCACTTACAGACTGTTCCTGCCATGGAGAGCACCAGGTCCTTCAGAGAAGGTGAGCCTTCAACTTGAAATCCAAGTGCAGGGCAGCAGCAAATAAGGGAAGATCCTGACATGCCTCTAAGAGCCCAGAACACCCAGGATCCAGGTAGGAGCTTGAGGCCTGTGAAACAGAGCAAAGGAATTATGGAGAAGGCTCCAGTTCCCCCTGCCCCCACCCTGCTTCGGTTTGGGTGCTTATGCTCCTGAAATAGAAGACTGCAATGGGACATTATAGAAGATCAGGCATCCAGAATGAGAGCTAGCAAGGAAAACAGAATGCACTCTTTAAAAAAGTAGTGGGCCTAGCAGGATGGGCTCTCATGACTCTTGTCCCTGCCATCCCTGCCCTATCCCTCCCTTATCATGGGCACACCTAGGACAGGAACCTGCTTCTTCTGAAAAGCTCACTTACCATGGACTCAATCTAGGCAGATAGATAACAAGATGCAAAATAAGTGTGGGAGTAGAAGCACGCCCAAAGCTGAATAGTTTACTAGTGGTGGCCACATGCTTCACATGCTCCCCTGCCCAGGAAGCCCATGGAGAGAACTGAGCTGCCAGGCTCATCAGCTAATGGGACCCACTCTCCTATAGGCCCTGCTTCATGAACTACTACCAACTTTGCATCTTGAGTT
>NW_021604595.1:356860-391135 GCF_004785775.1 Grammomys surdaster
TGTTCCTAATGGCTCCCGTGAGCTAGTCCTACAGGGGCTGAGTCACTTCATATTGCCTCAGCCTTTCTAGTGAGGAGGGATGGGGAGTTTTATAGTTCCATTTCTCTGCTTCCATGGTTCTCAGCCTGATGCCTTCCACCCCATGTCCAGGCTCAGGGGCCAGGCTGTGAGACGTTTTCAGGACTTAAAAGTCTTTCCTTAACCCAAGCAGCTCAGAGATAGAGCAGTCCCTACCAATGTGAACTGTCTCACTTTAGCATGCTGAATCTGGGAGGGGAGTGGTCTGGGAGTCACTAACAGTGAACATTCTACCTGTTTGAACCTGAGTGAGGCATAGTCTCACTGTCTAGCACGAAATGACCTGTTAGGTAACAGAGACATTAAGCTCACTATTTGGACTTTGAGAACCAAATTCAGGTTCTCTACAAAAACAGCGCCACACAAGAAAGGAACTTCAGGGAAGAAAACCAAACTCAAGAGGCTTCTCACATCCTCTTGAGCTAGTCATGAAGGGATAAGTCTGAGCTTCTTCAAGGAGGTTTTTCTGGAACATCTGCATAGGATGAGAGACAAGGGTGACATTTCTCTTCCGGTAAAATGCAGAGTCCAGAGGTATGCTTGCAACCTTCATCACCACTATGATGCTTCCCAAGAGGATACACTCCCAAGACCAGACATAAGATGGTAGAAAGGGTCTGGGCCCTGTCAGGAGCCGGTGTTACCATTGGCACTATCCACAGCATGCTCCTGACTTCTAAGCCCCAAGGCTATGAGGGAAGTGCCCATGAAACCCACATGTCAAGTTCCTCATTATAAGAGGACCATGATGCCCACCTCTCCTATCACTGCCACCAGGACCAGGCAGGCTGCTAGGTAGAGGCAACTTTAGCTAGAGCAACAGTAAGAAAGGAAGAACATTCCAGGCAAATGGATAGCCTGGCACAAAGTCCCATGTTCCCTAAGACCAAGGCTGCAGCCTCTGCAGAAAACAGCATCTTCATTTTCACTGGTGGTCAGAGACTAAAGAGAGGCACGTACAGAGCCGGTCTCCCTCCTTTGTGACTTCTGCCAGGTACAAACACCAAGTAGGGCCTCTTACTCCAGGGATGGGCTTGGCCTGGATGGACCTGCTCTTTTTCCTGGCAGCAGGCTCTGGGGTCAGATGGTAGAAAATGGCTCCCTAAACTGTGGGAAGCTATCCTTATCACATCATCGCCATTACAAGGTGGCGCCGTCATCCGGTTGGACATTGAGGTAAAACAAGTCTGTGCGCATGCGCTGGAAGGATTTCCCGCCTTGATTAATCCGACCGTTGGAACACGTCATGTGGCCTGAGGCAACAGGAGCCCATCAGAGACTGCCACGTCCCAGGCGGGCTTAGCTCTCTATATAAGGGAAGGGTTTTAGGCCCTTGGGGTCCCTCCTCGTTTGTGAAGCTTATGCTCTCCTCTCAAGATGCATTAAAGCTTATACTGCAGAAGGATCCTGAGTGTGCCACGTCTTTCCTGCTGGCGGGAGGTTGCGCGGGACAACTGGTGCCGAAACCCAGGAAGCTTTGACCTTGCCATCGGCAGCACCTTGGAGGACCCCTCGATAGAGGAGGATTCAGAACTGCAGGGGTGAGTTCGGAGAGGTATGTCTATTCCTGAAATATTCGGGTTGTGCTTGGCTGTCATTTTCATGGTGCTTGTTTTGCTTTTATTATCGCTCTGTCTTTAGTGGCAAAGTAGTCTGAAGTAAATAGCCAGTGACACTAGTCTTGTCTCTTTCTCCCTCCTATAGATAAAGGTGGGACAAAGTTTCTCCCTCCTGTAGATAAAGGTAGGACAAAGTTCCTCTTGACTCCCCGGCCATTAGTCGGACGTAGATAAGCCGCGGGCTGGGCCGCTGTTACTTTCACTTTTGAGACGGTACTAAGGTGGATGTAGATAAGCCGAGGCCGTCATGGGTTCATCACAGTCAGTAATCACTACTTTGGAGGCCGTACTCAAACAGCGGGATATTAAAATTGCTAACAGGACTTTGAGGAACTTCATAAAAGAGGTGGATCGCGTTGCCCCCTGGTTTGCCGTCTCTGGGTCTTTGGCTCTCCCCTCTTGGAATAAACTGGGAAAGGACTTAGAAAGGCACCGCGATGACAACGATTTGAGTAACGGCACAGTTGCGATCTGGAAACTTATTAAGAACTGCCTACAAGATGAAAACTGTAAGATAGCCATAAGGAAAGGACAGGCTACGCTAGAAGATGTTCAGGATAGCATGTCAGAAACCGAACGCAGTGAGTGGTTGGGCGCGCGCAAAAAATGGGGTACCCAAAAGAAAAGAGGAAGTAAAAACCCTCCTGAAAAGGGAGAGAACTCCACCTCTAGCCTTGAAGAGGATGATGACAAACAGAAAAAAGGTCTTTACCCATCCTTAGAGGGTCTGACTCTAGATAGCTCAGAAAGCTCTGATGATCTTTCTGATGCTGACACTCTAGATCCTACAGACGAGACGGAATTAGATGAAGAAGCGGCCAGATACAAGGCCGAGAGATATCACCCTGATGACAATAAAGGTAGTAGAGACAGAAGAATTATAAAAATGTCCCCACAGAAGGTGGGGCCATCTGCCCCTCAGCCTCCGCCATATGTTCCTTCTACAGGATACTCCTTACTTTCTGAAAAGGTTAGAAAGAAGCTTAGGGCAGCCTACCCAGTTTTTGAGGCTGAAAATGGAGGGAGGATTCACGCACCCGTAGACTTTGCTCAGTTAAAAGAACTGGCAGAGTCGGTCTGCAAATACGGACCCAGTGCCAATTTTACCCTTGTTCAACTGGATAGGCTTGCTAATAACCCTTACCCCAACTGACTGGCAAATGATAGCTCAAGCTGCCCTCCCCAGTATGGGCCAATATATGGAGTGGAAGGCACTATGGTATGAGGCTGCACAGACACAGGCTCGAGCTAATGCCAACGCCCTCACCCCCGAACAGAGGGAATGGACCTCGGACCTCTTAACAGGCCAAGGGGCTTTTGCTGCTGATCAAACCCACTATCATTGGGGGGCGTATGCTCAGATTGCAGCTACGGCTATTAGAGCATGGAAGGCACTCTCGAAGAAAGGGGAAGCCAACACTCAGCTTTCAAAAATAATCCAGGGCCCCCCAAGAGTCTTTTTCTGACTTTGTTGACCGAATGACAGAAGCAGCAGGTCACATTTTTGGCGATGTCGGCCCGGTAGGGCCTCTTATCCAGCAATTAATCTTTGAGCAAGCCACCCAAGAGTGCCGTGCAGCCATCACCCCAAGAAAAAATAAAGGATTACAAGATTGGCTGAGGGTTTGCCGCGAGCTTGGGGGCCCCCTCACTAATGCGGGGTTGGCAGCAGTTATTATTCAGTCACAAAAGAACCCAATGAAAAGAGACAACGTCAGAGTCTGCTATGGCTGTGGTAAGCCTGGTCATTTTAAAAAAGAATGCCCAATCATGCCTGAAAAACTGAATACTCCCAGTTTGTGTAACAGATGTGGAAAAGGCTACCATAAGGCTACTGCCTGCCGATCTGTGAGAGACCTAAAAGGGCAGCTTCTTCCGCCACTGGAAAGTCAATCCAATAGCCTGCCAAAAAACGAGACAGCGGGCCCTCAGTCCCAGGGCCCTCGAAGATATGGGATCCGTTGGACCAAAACCCAGGAAGTTCAGGAGAGAGAACAATCAGAGTCCCCCCAGGGCGACCGTGCCGATTGGACCTGTGCACCGCCTCCGATTTCCTATTAATCCTTCAGATGGGAGTCCAGCCAGTCCCAGTTGAACCTGTAATGTTAACCCCTGGGGCCCTGGGACTTATATTGGGCCGAGCATCACTTACACTAAAGGGCTTGATAGTCTTGCCAGGCATAGACACTCAACATTCTACTGAATTGCAAGTCTTGGCCTCTAGCCCAAAAGGAGTGTTCTCCATCAGCAAGGGTGATCGTATTGCCCAATTATTACTTATGCCAGGTATGGAAGATGAGACAGAAACAGACACAAGACAGATTGGCTCCTCAGGAAATGATTCTGCTTATCTGATGATATCATTAAATGAAAGACCCAAATTAATCCTAAAGGTACAGGGAAAAAGCTTCGAGGGAATTATGGATACCGGAGCGGACAAAAGTATTATATCCACACAATGGTGGCCCAAAACATGGCCTGTTACTGAGTCCTCCCATTCCCTACAGGGGCTAGGGTATCAATCCAGTCCTACCATCAGTTCTACTGCTTTGTATTGGGAGGCACCTGATGGTAGGAAAGGAAGATTTATTCCTTATGTGCTCCCTCTTCCTGTTAATCTTTGGGGAAGAGATGTTTTACAAGGTATGGGCTTCACCCTGTCCAATGAATATCCTATAGAGTCACCCCATATCACCTCGTATTCCTCACAGGCTAAAGCAATGATGACGAGAATGGGATACGAACAAGGAAGTGGTTTGGGCAAGTTTAGGCAAGGAAGGGTCAAACTTATTTCACCCTCCAACAAACAAGATAGAAAAGGTCTGGGTTTTTCCTAGGGGCCGTTGAGGGATTCCTGCCCATACCTTGGAAAACAGAGGATCCGGTGTGGGTTCCTCAATGGCCACTATCCTCTGAAAAATTAGAGGCCATCACAGAATTAATAAAAGAACAGATGACCCTTGGCCATATTGAAGTTTCTACTTCGCCTTGGAATACACCCATTTTTGCAATCAAGAAGAAATCTGGGAAATGGCGGTTGTTACACGACCTCCGGGCAATTAATGAACAGATGAATTTGCTGGGCCAAGTGCAGAGAGGGCTCCCCGTCCTTTCTGCTCTTCCAAAAGACTGGTCTCTTCTCATAGTGGACATTAAAGACTGCTTTTTTTCCATTCCACTGTGTGTTCAAGATAGACCTCGGTTTGCCTTTACACTGCCTGCTATTAATCATGCTGGCCCAGATAAACGGTTTCAATGGAAGGTTTTGCCTCAGGGCATGGCTAATAGCCCCACCATCTGCCAGACTTTTGTGCAAGCTGCTTTAGAGCCTTTACAACAACAATTTCCTGCCATTCTTATTCTTCATTATATGGATGATATTTTGATTGCTCATAAAGAGGTTCAGACTCTGAAGAGGGTTTATCCACAGTTATCATACCTGTTAGGGCGATGGGGTTTACAAATAGCTACAGAAAAGGTGCAACTGTTTAGTACGGGAGAATTTCTAGGAACATCTATCTTTCCCACTTGTATACGTCCTCAAAAGGTTGAGATCCGCAGAGATTGCCTCCGCACCCTTAATGATTTCCAAAAACTGCTGGGAGATATAAATTGGATCAGGCCATTTTTAAAGATCCCCACAGTAGAACTTAAGCCTCTGTTCGCCATTCTTGAAGGGGACCCACATATTTCTTCGCCCAGAAGTTTTACCCCTGCGGCCCGTCAGGCTTTGCAATTAGTCGAAGATGCATTACAGGATGCACAACTTCAGCATATTGATCCCTCTTTACCTTTTGCTCTATATATTTTAAAAACAGCGAGTCTACCGACGGCTGTTTTGTGACAACAGGGACCCCTATTATGGATTCACCCTAATATATCCCCAAACAAAAGAATTGATTGGTATCCAGGGGCGGTTGCACAACTTGCCTCTAGGGGTGTTAAGGCAGCCATTACTCATTTTGGAATTGAGCCAGCCACCCTTTTTGTGCCTTATACAGCTGCCCAAATACAAATTTTAGCCGCTTCTTCTGATGATTGGGCAATATTAGTGTCTACCTTTCTGGGGAAAATTGATAATCATTATCCTAAACATCCCATATTACAATTTGCATCAAGACAGTCCCTTGTATTTCCTAGAGTTACTTCTACAGGCCCCATCAAAGGAGGGCTTGTCGTCTATACTGACGGATCTGCCACTGGCATAGGGGCATACGTGGTGGATGACAAGGTGGTATCCAAACATTATGCTATGACATCTCCTCAAGTGGTTGAATGCATGGTCGTATTAGAGGTTCTTGAGATTTTTCCAGGTCCCCTTAACATTGTTTCTGACTCCGCTTATGTGGTGAATGCAGTGAATCTCCTCGAAGTAGCAGGGGTTATTAAATCTTCTAGCCCCGTACATGACATCTTTTTGAAAATTCAACAAGCTTTGTTACAAAGGAGAGCCCCAGTGTTTATTACACATATTGGGGCTCATTCTGGACTCCCCGGACCTATGAGCAGAGGCAACCAGCTGGCAGACAGGGCCACAAGGGTGATGGCTAGGGTCCTATTGTCCCCCTTAGATCTGGCAAAGAATTTTCATAATACTTTTCATGTAACGGCAGAGACTCTATGACGCCGTTTTTCTATCACCAGAAAAGAGGCAAGAGATATTGTTGTGCGATGCCAGAATTGCTGTGAATTCTTATCAACCCCTCATGTGGGAATTAACCCCAGGGGCATACAGCCGTTACAAATTTGGCAAATGGATGTGACTCACATACCTTCTTTTGGGAAGTCACAATATCTACATGTCTCCATTGATACCTGTTCTGGAGTTCTGTCAGCTACACCATTGACGGGGGAAAAAGCTTCCCACGTAATTCAACACTGTCTTGAGGCATGGAGTGCTTGGGGCCAACCTAAGATTCTAAAAACAGATAATGGACCAGCTTATGTGTCCAAAAAGTTTTCCCAGTTTTGCAGGCAGATGGGGGTTACTCATCTGACAGGTCTACCTTTTAATCCACAAGGACAAGGCATTGTCGAACGTGCACATCATACTTTGAAGACTTATCTATTAAAACAGAAAGGGGGAATGAAAGACATCCTTCCCCCAGTTCCCAGAGTAGCCATATCTATGGCGCTCTTTATTCTCAATTTTTTAAATTTAGATGATCAGGGTCGCACAGCGGCTGACCGCCACTTCACAGAACCTGATCGATCAAAGGATCTAGTGAAATGGAAAGATGTTCTGGCTAATAAATGGAAAGGACCGGATCCTATTTTAATAAGATCCAGGGGAGCTGTTTGTGTTTTCCCACAGAATGAAGAAAGCCCATTTTGGATCCCAGAGAAATTAACAAGGAAGGTCGGAGAACCGGACCAAGATGCTGCCAGCGACCAACAGCCCAGTGATGCTGTGGATCCTCCATCTCTGGGTTCCTAGTATTTTGGGGGTTCAGAGATGGGCCATAATGAATACATTCCCTATTCCTATGCCAGTGATGCATGATGCTCAGGTGTTTCCACGCTTTTTTGCGACCAATAAGACGCTGGGGCTTGCTTTTATCCCGTTTGATGACCAAAGTCATTCAGTGGAAACTAACAATAGTTATGTTTTGAAGGGGAGCCTATGTTTTACGATCATTCCCTCCCCTAATAAAACCAGTCAGTGTATCCAAATTTATAACCAGTCCGCAGCATGGTTGCAGAAGGCTACCTGGGGCAAAATACATGATATAACGGCCAATGCCACCGTTCTGTTTGGGTGGTGGCCTAGTAAAATAGCAGCTTATAATAAACCACCCCCTCAGCCTAAGTTGGCACCGTTTTGTAAGGGTACCTTGACAAGATTATTTTACCTTTTCACCCAATATTAATACATATTATAACAGCACCTTTCCGGGTCTTAATTTTACTCATATGGACCCTGAGAGATCTGGTGCTAATCCCTTTGATCAATGGCTTCTTTGTGGCATTAACGGAAGCTGCACAGATTTATCTTCCATGGTTATGATTAATGGAGGCAAGGCTGCCAAAGGACAGTTAAAATACGATAGGAAAGGACGGGCAGGGTCAAGAAGTGTTTCCTGGACGACCTCAGTCATTTCCTATTCTCCTTTTAGGGAGTTGGCCTTTAAACCCACACCAGTATGTGTTTGGCCCCCTTTTATCTGGCTTGTTAGTAATGATAGTACTATTTGGAAAGATACTCTACAATGTATTCCTAAAATTTGTTTTTATAGACTTTGTTGGAATGCTACTGCCTTTCCTTTTGCTTTGGTAATTTGGCTACCTAGATTTGTATCTGTGCCGGTTGAGGCACCTAATAGTTTAAGCACTTTTAGAGTGAAGAGAGATTTTGGTATCTCTGCCATTATAGTTGCCATCATTGCCACAACAGCTGTGGCTGGCGCAGTTACCGCCTCTGCTTTGGCCCTTTCCTCTTCAGTACAGACAGTAGACACTATTAATCATCTGTCTGCCTCGGTCACGTCAGCACTAGATGAACAGGTCTCTGCCAACTCACAAATCCTGGGAGGATTAATGCTAGTGAATCAGCGCATTGACCTCGTTCAGGAACAGATTGACATGTTGTGGCAATTAGCCCAATTGGGCTGTGAACAAAAAATGGCGGGACTTTGTGTTACCTCTATTCAATATGAAAATTATACTAGAGCAGCAAATTTTTCTAAAACTTTATCTCAGTTTTTATTACAGAATTGGACTGTAGAGTTTGAAGAGACGCTTCGGAAGTTACGCTTTGCGATTATAGAAGTGAATTCTACCAGACTTGATTTGTCCCTGACCGAAGGACTGTCTACCTGGATCTCTTCAATATTTTCTTATTTTAAAGAATGGTTGGGGGTGGGTCTTTTCGGAGCCTTGCTCTGCTGTGGGCTGGCGCTCGTGTTGTGGCTCCTTTGCAAGCTCAGGTCACAGTGACAACAGGATAAGGTGGTGATTGCCCAGGCACTTGTAGCACTGGACTAAGGGACTGGATAGCCATGATTAACAACCGCCCCAAAGACCTGTTAAGACAAGGCCATAATCTGTAATACCATCTCCTCCCCCTGCCAAATGGCCCTGGCACCTCTGGGAGTTTTTCTCCATTGCACAAGAGTTGGGCATTTTGGCTTCCCTAATTCTTTCTCTCTATCTGTCCCAGGAACCAAATCCAGACTCAAGAAGGGCTCGGGTTCCCATTGCACCTTGAGGACTGTAATATGGTTGTTCTCACACTCGTTAAGCTCGGGAGGGCTCGAGTTCCCATTGCACCCCGAAGTGAGTGTAGAGACACGGGCCTGCCTCACTTATTGAGGAGGAGAAAATCTAGACCTCTCTCCTTTTGATTGGTTTGTGTCTGCCCGGCCTGAACTCTTTCACTTTTCTATGGCCTCTTCTTAGGATCACTTTTAAATAAAAAGGGGGCAGATGTGGGAAGCTATCCTTATCACATCATTGCCATTAACAAGTCTGTGCGCATGCGCTGGAAGGTTTTCCCGCCTTGATTAATCTGACAGTTGGAACACGTCATGTGGCCTGAGGCAACAGGAGCCCATCAGAGACTGCCACGTCCCAGGCGAGCTTAGCTCTCTATATAAGGGAAGGGTTTTAGGCCCTTGGGGTCCCTCCTCGTTTGTGAAGCTTATGCTCTCCCTCTCAAGATGCATTAAAGCTTATACTGCAGAAGGATCCTGAGTGTGCCGCGTCTTTCCTGCTGGCGGGAGGTTGCGCAGGACACTAAACAACATGCCACCCTGGAGGCTCTGACCTCCCATGTCCCACCCCCTTACGCTTGTCCAGCTGAGACAGAGGGAAGAGACTTTCAATGCTGAACACATCACATAGAGACAGCAGAGCTGAGACAGAAGAGGAAGGCTGGTGAGTCTCTGGAGATGACAAGTGAACTCCTAAACCCAGCCTGGGGCCACAGAAGACATCGTGACTAGGGCCAAAGGCCTGGCTCAGACATGACACAGTTCCCTGACCAAACATATTCATTCCTCAAGAACAAGCTTCTCAGTCTCTAGTATGGAGAACAGTACTTCCTCCATCCTTAGCAGGAATTCCATGGGCTACAGTGGAACTGTATGGTTCTCAACATCCTGATACCCAGAGGCAGCTAGGAAAAGCAGTGGCTCCCACCAGCTTGGTGCGGAAGATATAAAGAACTGGTGAAGGTGCTAGATTCAAGGACCCTTTCCTCACCTAACTCTCTGCACTCCAGTAGAAAACCAAAGCCATGCATGAACAATGTTCAGGGTAGTTAGTGCCACATATACACCTTTGAGTGTGCCCTAACAAGGTGGGCTCCATCATGAAACTTGCTGCCCTGAGCTGGACATAATCCCTAGACACCTGGCCCTCTCTTCACTTAGGATGGCCACAAGATGAATACCAATCAGCCATCACAAAAAGTGTTTTCAGAGCTGTGCCGATATCCCTACAAGGCAGGTTAAGGAAGAAGGAGATGAGGCGTGAAGGTCTGATGGCCACAAGCTCACAGTCAGTCTTCTTCTGCAGCAAATGGTTCCAGGAACACCTTAAACATAGGGAGGCATGGCCAGGACCATAACGAAGCAACCCAATTTTCCTTGAGAGTAACTGCATCATAAAGACAATCAGAAAGACAGTCTCTTTCCCCTTCTACCTCCCCCCCTACACACACACTCCCTCTTTACTCCCCTCCACTATCTATTGATTATTTCCCCCCAACATATTTCCAAGAGGGCAACAAAATCTCCCACCTTCTCAGATCTGGCTTCATTACTCTGAAGTAGAAGCAGAGGTCTGCCCCAGTAAACACCCACACCCAAACCTGCTCCGACCACACAAGCAAGATGATGTGTGTCTCTACCTTGTTTCCCATGTGGGGCCAAAGGGGACCCACCACATGGTCAGGGTTGCAAAGTATGATGCCATGCAGTGGCTGGCCAGCCACATGAGAGCATTCATGTCATATAGCTGGGAACATGATTTGGTCCCTCCCCTCAGAATATCCCAATATGCCAAAAAGGCCTGGGTCCAGAGAGTCAGAGAGGAAAGCCTGCTGCCAAGCACAGCAGACCAAACCCCAAAGCAAGTCAGTGGCACCTTCCCCTCTGGGACAGAGCATGCTACATAAGCCACTTCACTTTTATTCACTTAGACTGGTGCTATGTCAAGACCAGGCTTCAGAAAGCCATCTTTTATCACAAGCTGATACTTAGTGGACTCAAAATTACCTCAAGTACACGATCTCCACAGGTCATCCCCCTGTATTCCTAGTCAGCTGGTGGGTCCCTGTGGTCTCTAGGAGGTACACCTACTAAGAAGGTCCCCGGGAGAGCACTGCCGACACCACACCAGCAGGTGTCCACTCAGCATTACTGGCTACCATCTACAGTTCTGTGGCTCTTTCTAAACCTGCCCCCTAAGGTGGATACTGATTACAAAGTAGTCCCACAGCTGCTGCCTGTGGAGACAGTGCTGAGCCCCAGTCCTGAAAAGGCCTACCCACCTCGGCACGGTGAACCAAAACAATCTCAAAATCAAAGTGCAGTCCAATGAGTGTTGAGGAATCATGTCTGTGGGATCCTGGGACAGGAAGGGACATCACCATAGGAGGCCTGAAGGAAGGAGGCTGTGAAGACAAAGACAGATATTGACAGAGCAACCCAATGCCAGAACAGACATGACAATGGGTCGCCCATGATGGATGTAGCTTCCCTTCTCTCCTGCTATGCCCTGCCTCAGCAACCTAGGACAGGAACAGATTTCCAAGCCAATAACATACACATGCACCTTGGTGTAGGCTGGGACCCTCCAATCAGGGCCTCTTCTCATGGTGGGCCATGGCCTGCACCTTCCAACTCCACTGTTCAGAAGAAGTTTGTTCCTGTTTTCCCACACTGTACCCCAGCCCATCACCCACCCCTTTCTCCTTACCTCTGTGACAGGGATTTCCTCAGGACAGGCTTTATTTCTGCCCCAGATCCCTTCGATTCCTCCCCTTTTCCTAGCTCCCTTCTCCCACTGGCCTCATGCAGATTATCTACTTGTGTCCCACAGGAACTGTGAGAGAGAAGACCGGAAGGGGTGCAGGGAATGGGCTGGTGAGAAGCCTGAGACCTGTGTACCAGGGGTAGGTGTTCTGCAGGAGCTGGGGAGGTAGGCCTTCATCAGGTAAATGTCACATGACACCACCTATCTGTGCAGCCAGCAGTGCTAGGCTGAGCAAGCAGGGAGCTGGCAGCAAAGACCCAATGGAGGAGGATGGCTCTGGGAGCCTGTGCCCTGGGTATATGGGCACACAGCACCCTGACCTGGCCTGGCACCCTTTAGTGGCTATCCATCTGGACCAGGTCTTGTCTACTTCCCCACTTCAAAGAAGACACATGAAAAGGCCTGTTAGTCATGTTGACGTAGGCAGGACTTAGCACGAAGCTACTCTGCTGTACCCTAGTCCTCCACTTGATTCCCCCCCTTCTGAACCTTTGCCCCCTTTGCAAAACTCTCCTTCCTCCCTTCCCATCCTCTGGTCACTACACTCTGCTATCTACACCTGGTGAGCCATTCCAGGGATCTGTATAAGAGGGAGATTGTAAGCTTGTTCCTTCTAAAAAGATAGACACTTTAAGTCTTGTACACCATAAATTAGTGTAATTTGTCATTTGCAAGGGACATCCAAAAAAGCATTAAAATAAAATGCAGACATGCACTTTGGTCTCCTAAACTACCGGACCCCATTCCCCTCTCCTTTCTTTGCAGGTCCTTACAAGTAGTTATAGCTCATCTTCGGGTGGGCAGGCAGCAGCAAAGTGTTCTAAATACTCAAGTAACTCACCTTCTCATTCCCTTCCAGCCCTAGCCATTTTGGAGCTGGAGGCTATAGGTTCAACCTGGAGCTGGTCACTGGGTGTGGATGGCCCTGTTGATGGTCCACAGGGCACAAGCTCTTGTTCTCTTCATTGATCCCTGTAGTTGTTGCATCCCAGGCTGACTCTGGTGGGGACTGCTCATCAGGTAGAGCATCACCCAAAGTCACATCAACTTCAATATCCTCCAAACATTCACATCTTTGTCTTCCTTGTCAGTGGTACCTAGACAGTGCATCTTTTCCAGGCAGTACTGGGTGTTAGGCATGCTGTCCCTTCTGTAGCCCTTTCTCATTCCTTCATCATCCTCCTACAGGTGACTCTTCTCAGGCAATAAAAAACTTGGACAGGCATGTTCACTTTCTTCTCCAAGGGCAGGAGTAAGGCAAGGGGGGCTGAAGCACTGGTATTTTAAACAAGGCTTCACAGTAGGGAGACAGCTATTCCCACAGCTCAATTGATGTTTCAATATATCCCATTTAGCTGTGACCATCATTTTGTAACCTTCGTTTCACACATAACATGAATTCCTACAGACTACATGTCCAATCATAGACATGGTCTTCATGATCATCAAAATGATTTCTTTAGAGACAACTGGTACATGTCCTTGGCTGTGGTCCTGCCATGTGTGTTCCAGTAGATGACCTGCTATCATATACCATGGGGGTGGGAGGACCTACGCAATCCTGCATTATTAACTTGGCTGGTTTGGGACAAGTGACAAGGAAGATGATACACTGTGGTGGTGATGAGCTGGTGCATGCCTGAGAGAGCTGTTTTTAAGTATGGAAAGTGACCTGTGAGCATGAGACAGAGAAGGACATCCAAGCTCTGTGTCAACTGTAAGGCCATAACACAGTTTTCCTGCCAAGGTATCTGAGGTCTGGTAGAGCAGGGGGCCACAGGTCTTTCCCATCATCTGTCCCTTTGTGAGTTTAGTTGCCATACCAAAGCCACAAATTTGAATTTCCTGTTGCATCCACTAGAAGGTTTTCTAATTTGATATTCTGGTAGATATGTGCCTCTGGTGGAGGGCGTGAACAGCTGACATAACCTGCGGGAAATCTATAATGCCTCCTCCTCTGTGTAGCCCAGCTCCCCCAGGGACCTCTCCAGTTCTTTTCTCCAGTACACACTCCATTATCATATAAGTGGTTAATGGTGCATCAACCATGTGAAAGAATTTGATGATCTTCCAATGATTTAATGAGTTCTACCTCAGAGGTGATGTCATACAAGTTTGTTGCTTTACTCCAGAACCAGGGCAGTTACTTGTTTACATGTGGGAACATGGCATTCAAGTTTCACCTCCTTGAATGCACCACAGCTCAGGGACATTCTGGAATCATTTCGAAGAATGTCCTTTCCATTCGGCTGGCCATGAGACTTGCTCCATCTCAACCACCTTATTATGGGGAACAGTAGCACCACACAATGCTAGGAAAAAATATAAAGTAGGTTAGAAGTTTATAGCTCATACAAGTTTATACATCATAAAATCTGAGACGCCAAACAACCTAATGATGCACCTCATGTCATAGGAAAACAAGAACAACTCAAATCCCAAAGCTGTAGATAAAAAGTACAGTAAAGAGCAGAGATGGGACACTCAAAGGAAAATACAGAAACAGGGAAAAAAGGTTTTAAAAGATCAAGAAAAATGAAATTGGCAAACCGTTATCCAAAATAAGCAAAATACATAAGGCACAATCAAATTAGAGTCAAAGGGTGATTTTTACAACAGGCACAACACAACCACATTGCAGAGGATCATTAATATTTTGAGATTTTTATATTTTACATTAATATTTTGAGATTTTAACTCCATTAAGTTAGAAAATATGAAATTGCTAGACTTATATATAAATACTGAAATAATATAAAATAAAAGCACTTCAACAGGTCAATAATATAATAAGTAACAATATTGAACTGGTAATAAAAAAAGCTTACAACAAAGAAGAACCCAGGAATCCTGGATTCACTGAAAAACTATCAGACCTTAGAGAGAAAAAGAACACCAGTAATCCTGAAATTATGCCATAGAAGAGACAAAGAAGAATACCTCCAAATCAATCACAAAGCACATATTACCCTACTCCCAAAACCAAATAAGGACAAGAAAGTATAGTTAATGTCCTTGATGAACATAGATGTGAGAGTGCTTGATACTTCATATCCAATTCAAGAACAGACTAAAACATTCCCTCAGCATCAAGATGGCTCCACACAGGAATACAAGAGAAAGTACATGTAGACAAACTGACTAGCCCATAGCTTACAAACAGGTTGTGTGGGAAAGGGGGTCCCTTGCTCAGCCACAATGAGGGGTAAACTATTGCTGTTTTGAGTAAAGTAGGTGGATATAGAAACAGTTTTACATGAAGCAGGCCAGTCCCACCAATGTGTAATATTTCTGTTCTGTCCCCTATGGGCCATGAGCAGGGAGAGAGCACCAGCCACACAGATGTGGGTGGGGAAGTGAACAAGAGCGGGAGACGTGATCACAGTGTAGTAAAGGCATATATGGAAATGTTATAATGAAATTCCTTGTGGATAATATATACTAAAAGATGCTTTAAAGTAAAAAGAAACCAAAGCAAAAAATAAATGGAGTTTCAAAAAGGAGAATGGTTAATAATTATTGAAGAAAGAGAAAATTTAGGAATAAATTAACACTAACACAAGAGCCAATAATATAAATATAAAAATAAATCACCCAAACTAAAATGAGAGAGCAAAACCAACAAGCTGGGAAACAGACTGTCTCTGAAGAGCCAGGAGATGGGCGAAGTCTAAGTCTATCAGAACTGACATTACCATTCAATGGCTCTGTGGCCAATCAACAGCATATGTGCAGTGTAAGGACAAGACCCAGCCAGGGTGGTGCCCATGTGGACTGGTGCTCAGCATTCCTCACAGTGCCTCCTTGTAAGGTCACTCCAAGAAATGGACCAGTCAGGGCTTGGTACAACTGGCAATGGTTTTCCTCATGTTCTGAGCCACAACCACTATAATAGTTACCTTCTTCATGGCTGTGAACAAATCTCTGTCAAGAGACAACCTAAGGGAGGAAGGTTTTACTTGGACTCTGGCTTTTAAGAGACACAGAAGTCGCCTCTGGGCTGGAGCAGACACAGAGTCGGTCTGCTCCCGTCCTGTTGAGAAACTGAATCCTGAGTCATCCAGGAGCCACTGCACTCAGAGCAGCTGGTAAGATCTCCATCTCACTCCCTAAACCCCAGAGATAGATCGGGGAGCCAGGGACATCCAGGGCACAGCAGCTACCCAAACCCCGCCCCTCCGGAATTCCACTTCCCTTCTGCCCCTGCCTGGTCCTCTGGGCTGGAGCAGACACAGAGTCGGTCTGCTCCTGTCCTGTTGAGAAACTGAATCCTGAGTCATCCAGGAGCCACTGCACTCAGAGCAACTGGTAAGATCTCCATCTCACTCCCTAAACCCCAGAGATAGATCGGGGAGCCAGGGACATCCAGGGCACAGCAGCTACCCAAACCCCGCCCCTCCGGAATTCCACTTCCCTTCTGCCCCTGCCTGGTCCTCTGGGCTGGAGCAGACACAGAGTTGGTCTGCTCCTGTCCTGTGGAGAAACTGAATCCTGAGTCATCCAGGAGCCACTGCACTCAGAGCAGCTGACACAGAGTCGGTCTGCTCCTGTCCTGTTGAGAAACTGAATCCTGAGTCATCCAGGAGCCACTGCACTCAGAGCAGCTGGAGCCACTGCACTCAGAGCAGCTGAAACTGAATCCTGAGTCATCGAGGACCCACTGCACTCAGAGCAGAAGGATTTCCAGATCCAAGAGGTGGCCTGAGTCCCAGGAGTTATTCCACACAGGAGATTAGGAGCATAAGACCACAGAGACCTCTGGACTCTGAGGAGCTCTGCAATAAGCAAGATAACTGGAAATACAGACTCCAGTTTTACACAGTGAGGGCAGGTACCACTAGAGTTAACCAGATGGCGAAAGGCAAGCGCAAGAACATAAGCAACGGAAACCAAAGTTTCTTGGCATCATCAGTGCCCAATTCTCCCAATATAGCAAGCCCTGAACACCCCATCACACCTGAAAAGCAGGATTCAGAATTAAAATCACTTCTCATGATGATGATAGAGGATTATAAGAAGGAATTAAGTAACTCCCTTAAAGAAATACAGGAGAGTACAAGTAAACAGATAGAAGCCCTTAAAGAGGAATCACAGAAATCCCTTAAAGAAATGCAAGAAAACACAAAGAAGGAATTAAACAAAAACATTCAGGATCTGAAACTGGAAATAGAAACAATAAAGAAAGTTCAAAGGGAGACAACCATGGAGATAGAAAACCTAAGAAAGAGATCAGGAGTCACAGACGCAAGCATCACCAACCGAATACAAGAGATAGAAGAGAGAATCTCAAATGCAGAAGATACGGTGGAAAATATTGACACAGTTGTCAAAGAAAATGCAAAAGGGCTGGAGAGATGGCTCAGTGGTTAAGAGCACTGACTGCTCTTCCAGAGGTCCTGAGTTCAAATCCCAGCAACCACATGGTGGCTCACAACCATCTGTAATGAGATCTGATGCCCTCTTCTGGTGTGTCTGAAGACAGCTACAGTGTATTCATATATTAATAAATAAATAAATTTAAAAAAAAATGCAAAATGCAAAAAACTCCTAACTCAAAACATCCAGGAAATCCAGGACACAATGAGAAGACCAAACCTAAGGATAATAGGTATAGATGAGAATGAAGATTCCCAACTTAAAGGGCCAGTAAATATCTTCAACAAAATTATTGAGGAAAACTTCCCTAACCTAAAGAACAAGATGCCCATAAACATACAAGAAGCCTACAGAACACCAAATAGACTAGACCAGAAAAGAAATACCTCCCGTCACATAATAATCAAAACATCAGATGCACAAAACAAAGAAAAAATACTAAAAGCAGTAAGGGAAAAAGGTCAAGTAACATATAAAGGCAGACCTATAAGAATTACACCAGACTTCTCACCAGAGACTATAAAAGCCAGAAGAGCCTGGACTGACATCATACAGACACTAAGAGAACACAATTGCCAGCCCAGATTACTATACCCAGCAAAACTCTCAATCACTATAGATGGTGAAACCAAGATATTCCATGACAAAACCAAATTTGCACAATATCTTCCCACAAACCCAGCACTTCAAAGGATAATTGATGGAAAATGCCAACACAAGGAGGGAAACTACAACCTAGGAAAAGCAAGTAAGTAATCTTCCAACAACCCCCAAAAAAGATACAAACATAACTTTACCTCTAATAATAAAAATAACAGGAAGCAACAATCATTTTTCCTTAATATCTCTTAACATCAATGGTCTCAATTCCCCAATAAAAAGACGCAGACTATCAGACTGGATACACAAACAAGACCCAGAATATTGCTGCATACAAGAAACGCACCTCAGTGACAAAGACAGACACTACCTCAGAATAAAAGGGTGGAAAACAATTTTTCAAGCCAATGGTCCCAAGAAACAAGCTGGAGTAGCCATTCTAATATCAAATAAAATCGACTTTCATCCAAAATTAATCAAAAAAGATAAGGAAGGACACTTCATACTCATCAAAGGAAAAATCTACCAAGGTGAACTCTCAATTCTGAACATCTATGCTCCAAATGCAAGGGCACCTACATACATAAAAGAAACTTTACTAAAGCTCAAAACACACATTACACCTCACACAATAATAGTGGGGGATTTCAACACCCCACTGTCAGCAATGGACAGATCATGGAAACAGAAACTAAACAGAGACACTTTGAAATTAACAGAAGTTATCAACCAAATGGACTTAACAGACATCTATAGAATATTTCATCCTAAAACAAAAGAATATACCTTTTTCTCAGCACCTCATGTTACCTCCTCCAAAATAGACCATATAATTGGTCACAAAACAGGCCTCTACAGATACAAAAAGATTGAAATAATCCCTTGCATCTTATCAGATCACCACGGACTAAGACTGGTCTTTAATAATGACAAAACCAATGGAAAACCCACGTGCACAGGGAAACTGAACAACGCTCTACTCAATGATGACTTGGTCAAGGAAGAAATAAAGAAAGAAATTAAAGACTTTTTAGAATTCAATGAAAATGAGGACACATCATACCAAAACTTGTGGGACTCCATGAAGGCAGTGCTAAGAGGAAAACTCATAGCTTTAAGTGCCTACAAAAAGAAACTGGAGAGAGCACATACTAACAACTTGACTGCACAATTAAAAGCTCTAGAAAAAAAAAGAAGCAAATACACCCAGGAGGAGTAGAAGGCAGGAAATAATCAAACTCAGGGCTGAAATCAACCAAATAGAAACAGAAAGAACAATACAAAAATATCAACAAAACCAGGACCTGGTTCTTTGAGAAAATCAACAAGATAGATAAACCCTTAGCCAGATTAACCAGAGGGCACAGAGACAGTATCCAAATTAATAAAATCAGAACTGAAAAGGGAGACATAACAACAGAAACTGAAGAAATTCAAAAAATCATCAGACCCTACTACAAAGGCCTATACTCAACAAAACTGAAAAACCTGGATGAAATGGACAATTTCCTAGACAGATACCAGGTACCGAAGTTAAACCAGGAGCAGATAAACCATCTAAATAGTCCCATAACCCCTAAGGAAATAGCAGCAGTTATTAAAAGTCTCCCCACTAAAAAAAGCCCAGGACCAGATGGTTTTAGTGCTGAATTCTATCAGACCTTCAAGGAAGACCTAATACCAATTCTCTTCAAACTATTCCACAAAATAGAAACAGAAGGAACACTACCCAGTTCATTCTATGAAGCTACAATTACACTCATACCCAAACCCCACAAAGACCCGACAAAGAAAGAGAACTTCAGACCAATCTCCCTTATGAACATCGATGCAAAAATACTCAATAAAATTCTAGCAAACCGAATCCAAGAACACATCAAAACAATCATCCATCATGATCAAGTAGGTTTTATCCCAGAAATGCAGGGATGGTTCAATATTTGGAAATCCATCAATGAAATCCACTATATAAACAAACTCAAAGAAAAAAAACACATGATCATCTCACTAGATGCTGAGAAAGCATTTGACAAAATTCAACATCCCTTCATGATAAAAGTCTTGGAAAGATCAGGAATTTAAGGCCCCTACCTAAACATAGTAAAAGCAATTTACAGCAAACCAGTAGCCAACATCAAACTAAATGGAGAGAAACTTGAAGCAATCCCACTAAGATCAGGGACTAGACAAGGCTGCCCACTCCCCCCCTACCTATTCAATATAGTACTGGAAGTCCTAGCCAGAGCAATTAGACAACAAAAAGAAGTCAAAGGGATACAAATAGGAAAGGAAGAAGTCAAAATCTCACTATTTGCAGATGATATGATAGTATACTTAAGTGACCCCCAAACTTCCACCAGAGAACTCCTAAACCTGATAAACAACTTCAGCAAAGTGGCTGGTTATAAAATCAACTCAAACAAATCAGTAGCCTTCCTCTACATGAAAGATAAACAGACTGAAAAAGAAATTAGGGAAATGATACCCTTCACAATAGTTGCAAATAATATAAAATATCTTGGTGTGAATCTAACCAAGCAAGTGAAAGACCTGTATGACAAGAACTTCAAGTCCCTGAAGAAAGAAATCGAAGATCTCAGAAGATGGAAAGATCTCTATTTTGGAGAAGGTACCATGAGGTACTGAGAAAAAGGTATATTCTTTTGTTTTAGGATGAAATGTTCTATAGATGTCTGTTAAGTCCATTTGGTTCATAACTTCTGTTAATTTCAAAGTGTCTCGGTTTAGTTTCTGTTTCCATGATCTGTCCATTGCTGAGAGTGGGGTATTGAAATCCCCCACTATTTTTGTGTGAGGTGTAATGTGTGTTTTGAGCTTTAGTAAAGTTTCTTTTATGTATGTAGGTGCTCTTGTATTTGGAGCATAGATGTTCAGAATTTTAAAATCCCAACTCAATTCTTCACAGAATTAGAAAAGGAAATTCTCAAATTCATTTGGAATAACAAAGAAACCAGGATAGCGAAAACTATTCTCAACAATAAAAGAACTTCTGGAGGAATGACCATCCCTGACCTCAAACTGTACTACAGAGCAATAGTGATTAAAAACTACATGGTATTGGTACAGAGACAGGATGGAAGATCAATGGAATAGAACTGAAGACCCAGAAATTAACCACATACCTATGGTCACTTGATCTTTGACAAAGGAGCTAAAACTGTCCAGTGGAAAAAAGACAGCATTTTCAACAAATGGTGCTGGCTCAACTGGAGGACAACATGTAGAAGAATGAAAATTGATCCATTCTCATCTCCTTGTACAAAGCTCAAGTCTAAGTGGATAAAGGACCTCCACATAAAACCAGATACACTGAGACTAATAGAAGAGAAGGTGGGGAAGAGCCTCGAGTACTTGGGCACAGGGGAAAAGTTCCTGAACAGAACACCAATGGCATATGCTCTAAGATCAAGAATTGACAAATGGGACTTCATAAAATTGCAAAGTTTCTGTAAGGACACTGTCAATAGGACAAAACGACAACCAACAAATTGGGAAAAGATCTTTACCAATCCTACATCGGATAGAGGGCTAATATCCAACATATACAAAGAACTCAAGAAATTAGACTCCAGACAACCAAATAACCCTACTAAAAAATGGGGTATAGAGCTTAACAAAGAATTTTCAATGGAGGAAACTCGAATGGCCGAGAAGCACCTAAAGAAATGTTCAGTATCCTTAGTCGTCAGGGAAATGCAAATCAAAACAACCCTGAGATTCCATCTCACACCAGTCAGAATGGCTAAGATTAAAAACTCAGGTGATAGTAGATGCTGGCGAGGGTGTGGAGAAAGAGGAACACTCCTCCATTGTTGGTGGGACTGCAAGATGGTGCAACCACTTTGCAAATCAGTCTGGCGGTTCCTCAGAAAATTGGACGTAGCATTACCTGAAGATCCAGCTATACCACTCCTGGGCATATACCCAGAAGATGCTTGAACATATAACAGGGACATATGCTCAACTATGTTCATAGCAGCCTTATTTATAATAACCAGGAGCTGGAAAGAACCCAGATGTCCTTCAGCTGAGGAATGGATCCAAAAAATGTGGTATATTTATACAACAGAGTATTACTCAGCTATTAAAAACAATGAATTCGAGAGTTTCCTAGGTAAATGGATGGAACTAGAAATTATCATCCTGAATGAGGTAAGCCAATCACAAATGAACACACATGGTATTCACTCACTGATTATCGGATATTAGCCCAGAACCTTGAAATGCCCAAGATGCAACTCACAGTCCACATGAAGCTCATGAAGAAGGAAGACCAAGTGGGGGTGATTTGGTCCTTCTTAGAAGGAGCAACAAAATACTCAAGGGAGCAAATATGGAAACAAAGTGAGGGACAGAAACTGAAGGAGGGGCCGTCTGAAGACCATTCCACCTGAGTATCCATCCCATGTGCAGTCACCAAAGGTAGATGCTGATGTGGAAGTCAGGAAGTGAATGCTGATAAGAGCCTGATATAGATGTCTCCTCAGAGGTCTGCAAGAGTCTGACATATTCAGAGGCAGATGCTCACAACTAGCCATTGAACTGATTATGGGGTTCCCAATGGAGGAGTGAGAGTGAAGGCCATTGGAGCTGAAAGGGTTTGTGGCCCCATGAGGAGAGCAATAATACCAACCAACCACAGCTCCCAGGGTCTAAACCACCAGCCTCGGAGCACTTAGGGAGGGATCCAGGGCTTCCACTGAATATGTAAGAGTGGAGGGCCCTGCTGGGCATAGGTGGAAGAAGAGATCCTTGACCTCATGAAGGCTGGACGCCCCAGGGGGTGGGAATTTGAGGGTGGGGAGGTGGGAGTGGGGCGGTAGGTAGGGGTTACATCCGCAGAGAAGGAGGAGGAAGGGTGAGGGGATAGGGGGTTCCTGGGTGGGTGGGGGATGGAGTAAGGGGACAACATATGAAATGTAAATAAAACATCCAAAAAAATAAATAATAAAATAAAATAAAAAGAAAATCATCGAAGCAGAGATAGTGTACATGAAACAAACCAGTGACACAAACAGAAACATGTTCTATCTGCTATGTGTCAGGAGTGGAGGGGATAAACTGCTGTAAAGGGGAAGTACCAGCTGCACAGAATGAGCAGGCAACTGAAGTAGAGCCGGGAAATATGACTGAAGTGCGGCGTAACCAGGTATGGAAACTCGGGATGAATTCCCATTGTGTACAGTTAAGAGAAACCAACAATCATTTCAAAATAAGAAAGAAAATTTTAAAATGACAGAGAATTCAGTTTTTAAAAAGGAAACTGGGTAACAAGAAGAAAAAGAAAATGCCAGAACAAATCATAACTCAAATTAATATTATAAAGTTAATAAAAATCAAACACCAAAACCCCAAAGCCAAAACTAAAGCACTGGGAAACAAACACACACTGTTGAAATCCAGCAGGTTGGAAAAGTCCTGGTCTGTCAGAACCAGCCACGTCCAACTCTCACCAGCAGCCAACCAGCCAACCAACAGCTTCTGTGCAATTTAACACAAAACCACACTGAAGAATGTTCACTGTGACCTCTTGCCTAAGAGTCAAGACTACTGTATGCTGTCTGTGGGGGAAGACTCAGTCTTTTCACAAGCAGAGGGTAACTTTCAGGCCTCCAAACTGGGGTTGACCCAGGGGGAGGCCCATGACCCCACCCACATCAGCCTAATGACTCAGACATTGACCATGAGGACTGACCGTGTTTTCCTATCTACTTACAGAACCTCAGTTTATCTTACTGTCCCCTGCCCTCCCATGAGTCAATTTCTGGGCAAATGCTACATATGAGCTATGGCAGGGTGACTTCTTATCACTTCAGGAAGACTGCATCATGGGTAGAGCTCAGGTCATCCCAGTTCAGAGGTGCTACTGGTTGCATGAATGGGAACCTTGGGGCCCTACCTACAAGAATGATGGAACCTGCCTTAGGGCTTAGCTTTTGATCAAATGCAGAGGGACCCAGAGGACTAGGGAAATTTTGTGACAGGTCAGGGAGGTACAGCCTTTGAAACCCTTCAAACCTGTTGGGATCTAATTCTGCTGCACTCACCCAGCACCCTCTATGGCCTGAAAGACCCCAAGCCACAGTTTCTACTCTCTCAGAAGGCACAAGCTCCTGTCTGTATGATGCAGAAGGAAAAAATCCAATGAGCACGAGGAGGGGCAGCCCTGAGGAAGAAAGGGATGCAACCATCTGGGAGAGGGCAGAGGTGTTTCAAGGGCTTCCCCAGAAGGGCTGATTGGTATGTGGAGTGGGTGAAGGCTCTCCAGGTAGGAGCTGTGAAAACAAAGACATGAACACTAGATGTTTCCCCAGTCCTCCTCAGAAACAAGACTTCCCTCCACACAATCACATGTGCACTTAGTGAGTCCTTCATGACCTCGTACCACCAAGTGGAGAAGCAGCTTGGCAAGAGGCAAGGATGGTGTCTGTCAGCTTTGCAGCTCTGTGACCAAGTCCCTGAGAGATTCTCCTCGAAGGGAGGGTTGGTTTGAGCTCAAAGTTTCAATGGTGTCAGTCCATGGTCACTTATGCTGTTGCTTTAAGCCTATGACAGTGCTCCTCAAGAAAGCATGAGGTGCAGGGACCTGCTTACCTTTCAGGCATGAGACACGGCAAAACGAGCTAAGATCCATACATCAGTAGGTACTTGAAGAAGCAGGGCTTTACACCCGGCTTCTATGTACCGAGGACAAGAGCCTCCTCTTGGGGTTAGGGCACCAGCACTCCTGGAGTTAGGTGGAGAAGAGCTGAAACACAGGGAACCGGGAAGAAGCAGTGGCGGGAGAGATCTGCTAGTCCTAGGTTCTAGGCTCAGGCCAACAGAATTGATCTGTGGTCGGAAGACTCCCGGGTGTGCGGCACTAGAGCATTTGTTAAAAAGTAGATGAAGGGCCTGATGCCGGCTGAAAGCTGAGCCTTAAACTAGAAGAGCTAAGAGCTCTGCTTCTAGTTTAGCACTCAGCCCCTTACCAACTACCCCAAAGTTAGCAGGGGACTGATTCCCGGCCCATCTACTCCCAACCTCATCCCTCCATGAACCTGCTCCCTGTTGTTTGAAGCCCAGGCCACATCTGTCCCACAGTCCACAGATTTAATAATTAGTGCCTGATGTCACCTATTAAACTGATCTAGGACTCACTAGTCCAATTTAAAAAAAAAAATGTCCTGGGTTGTTCTTCCTGTAACATGTTAAGCACAGAGTCCTGCATAGTTAGGAGGACTCGGAGACTCACAGTACAGACTACCCCATGTTGGGGGCCCTCAATAAAAGGGAAAGATCCCAGTAGCCCAAGTGAAGCAGGCAGCATTTGTGGGGTTCAATAGAAAACCTTTAAAATCTGGAGCTGCAGAGCTTACCTGCACCTCCTGGCAGTATGACCTCCCTGTCTTCTGTGCTCTGCTGCTCACACAGAGACTTCCATCCCAACAGGCTCTCCTGACAGCTCAAGAAGGTGCCGTCTGCAGCTGACGAAGTGCACTTGACCGAGCACTTGCCTAGCACACAGGAGACTGAGTTTCACCTCCAGCACAGCACACACAAGGATGTCAGAACAAATACCCATAATCCAGCAGTTCAGGGGTGGAGGCAGGAAGATCAGACGTTCCTGATCAGCCTCAACTATGCAGTGAGCTTGAAGGAAGCCTGAGATTCATGCGAGCTGGTCCTAAAACAGGCATAGGTTTTGTGTGTGTGTGTGTGTGTGTGTGTGTGTGTGTGTGTGTGTGTGTGTGTGTGTACGTGTACTTGTACACTCTCACACACACATACACACACACACACACACAATCTTCCTAGTGTCCACTCTTACAGAGGTCCCTCTCAGCAGAACCTGCAGCTCCACTCCTGAGGCACCACAATGACTACTTTTACACCTACCTCTAGTACTGGGCCATGAAACTCCAGTTTCTGGAATGTAGTAGGGAAAGGCTTCTCTTTACCTCTGCCCATGTACCTGCTGCCTGAGCCTAGTACCTAGGAGCCTTACTCTGATGTGTCCTGATAGTGAGCACCAGACCCCACTCTGCAAGAGACATACTGTGAGGGGGGCAGGGGAATGAGGTGGACACACCTGAGTACTTAGGACCAGACTACATCACAGCTTGGAGTTGAGAAGCATGCCAGACAGAGAGACCTGTGTGTTTTCATCTATTTTTGTTCCAGAAAGTTTCTCTTAAGGCAGTAAGGTGATGAGCCCTCTCTGGGGTAATCTCTGGGCTCCTTGCTGCACTTTTACTCTCTGCAGGCATCTGCACCTTTTTCCAAGGCATTATGCTGTGGTTCCAGACCACTCTGGCCAATCTGCCAGTCACCTCAGCCTCATGACCAGATAGACTAGATAACCCTAACCACAGACACTATCTTCTCGTGGTTCTGGAGGCTGGAGACACAGACAGGGCCTGGCGGAGTCAGTAACAACAATAGTACCCATGGCTGCCATAGCTGTATCACCACATAAGACTTAGAGAGAACTTAGGGACACCTTCAAATTTCACAGAGAGACACACCACCCCATCAGGGCTGGCCACATTCATGACCTAAGCCTGATAATGACCTTCATTTTGTGGATTAGGAACTTAAAACAGAAGAATGAACAACAAAATCACCCAGTCTTCCACTCACCGACATAGAGGACACATGGGATGGTCAGAGAGACAGATAGCACCCCTAGTATTAATGTTCAGTGCAGAATGTGAGGTCCTGGAAGCTGAGAGCCCACGCTGGCGTAAGGACAAGGGTCATGTGATAAGCTGGGTCAGCAGGAGCTGGAAGGTGGGCTTGTGGATGGAATGTTCCTAATGAATTACAGCCCAGTGGCTGGCTGGATGTCCATCAGGAATGTGAAGGTAGGTCTGTGAAGGGGCCTGCAGGGATGGCAGCAGCCAAGCAACTCTGACCAAATGATGTTCCGTGGGGTGGCAGATAAGCAAGTCAGGGAGCCTGGTGAAGAGGTTGTGGAGGTGTAGGAGAGGGGACTGCTCTTCTGGAGATGGCTCCAGTGGGCTACTTACCCAAACACTGCCAGGAGGGAGCTCCAATAGCTAAGGTCCCCCTCCTGGAGAGAACCTTGCTGCCCAGGAGGTTGTTCTCATCGCCTAGAATGCTGGGAGTCCTCTGCCCTATGGTCCCAGAAGCTCTGGTCTCAGGTCTCACTAGCCATGAGTCCACCTCTGCATTCATGTTCCTGGTGACAGTGGGAGAAGTGACCCTCAACACCATGCTGCCTCCTCCAGCGCTGGGAGTCGTGCAACGGAACAGCCTGCCACCTGCCAGCCTTGTGCCAAGCCTCTGACTGGGAGTTGGTGTCTTGAAAGTAAAGCATGGCTGTTCCACAAACCCCACTTGATGGTATTCGTAGTGTTGATGAAAATGGAAAGATCATGCGGAGAGGAAGGATGTCTCTTAGATGCTCTGAGGACATGTCTCTGCTCTTTCTGCCTGTGCACCATGTGATGCCCTCATGCACACAAGCCAGTGAACAGCTCTCAGAGGGAAGCAACCACACCACTCAGCTTCCCGTCTGCTCTCTCCTGACATCTCCTGGGCCCTCGTCTTCCAGGTCATCCCAGCTCTCCCAGTTTCAGCTTCAGCATCTTTAGATCTGGTCCAAGATCTCTGATGTACTCCACCAGTCATATCCCTGACCAGCTTGTCAGGCAGATCTCCTATGGAGTCCTGGGCAGCGTCAGGATGGGCCTGAAGGAGAGATTACTTGAAGACTCTTTCTGGGACCTCAACTGAACTGGATTCCAGAAGATCCCAAGGGATTTCAGATGTCCTCAGAACTGTGATTCTGTCTTGAGATCAGCAACTGCTTTGGAACTGAACCAGCCCAACCCAGCACCGTGCTTCACATGCCTGCCATTAGCAGTTCTCCAGAGCTGGAAGCTGGTCATGGCCTCCATCTCACCTCAGCTAGCTTTCATAGCTAGGCTTCACAGAGTTTGAGAGCACAAAGGGGATGGGGAGAATCCAAGGTTGAGGATGATAAGAGCCTTCCAGTGCCTGCTCCTGTACCCCACTGAGACAGGAATCTCCAATGTCCTGTTGTTGAAGATGTTGTTGAAGAGCCAGGTAGGGCTTTCCATATACCTATAGGTGTCCATGCAGAGGCCAAATCAGTCACAACTTTCTGTTGTCCCATATACAGGCCTCTTCCTTCAGGATGGGGCATTTGCTATGCAAGCTAACTAGCTCTGTACAGCCTAGGGTCTCTGCTCCCCTTAGTCTTAGATGATCTGGCTAAGAACATTACTCCTCTTTCCTGTCACCTCTGCAAAGGCCCTAAACACCATACACTTGGAAACTAGGCACTAGGCTTGCAAAGTAATTGGAATATTGACAATTCCAAACGTTCTCCCACATGGCTCCCCAAGATGTTCCTCTTGCAAAGTTCCTTCTCATAGGTCTTCAGGACAAGTTGTCCTGGTTTATCTTAGGCCAGTGCAGCTCCCTGAACCCTTCGCTCCCTGACATGGCTGGGGTGAAGCTGAACCAAATTCCTACTCTATCATGCTCTCTTATCTCCCAGCATGCACCTCTATAAAAACGTACCATGAGGGTTACCCTGGTAACCTACCTGCTGGCCTCCAGATACCTGCAGTCACCAGAGACTAAAGCACTCACAGAGATCCTGCCTGAAGCTGGTCAGAAGTACATGGACATCATGCACTGGCTGGAGGGGCTCCCAGAATCTACTCCAGAAGAGCCTGAAGAAAGAGAAATGAAAACACTAGGCCAGAGCAAGAAGAGAATGAATCATACCCTGATCCAGGCTACACAGATGATCTGTGGTCACAAAAAAAACTTTGTTGAACAAGTGAGCTGCCACTGGATCCCTGGTGTTAGCCAGGTTCTGGGTATGGTATACTAGGTCTTTGGAATTAAGCCTGTTGCTTTACTGCTTAATTGTGTGTGTGCAGGCACGCACTTAGGCTTGCATGTGTGTGTGCACAAGCACATCTGTGAGTGCATCTATGTGCACACATGACCACATGCATGTGCATGATGGCTGTCATCATGACTTGTCAGCCATGTCACATAGACCAGGAAGTGCCAGGCTTTGCTTGTTAATTCCCCTGGAGGTCTCCTAGACTGGCTTCCTGCCCTCAGCATTCATGTCTTTCTGTTTACAGGTAGAGGCCATTACAAAACCCCGCTTTGTGGCTGAAATCCTCTCCCCTAGACCAGTGATAGACATGGCTCTAACAGAAGATCTGGATAATAAGGAAGAAGTCAGCATTGATCAGGCAGTCAGGGAAGGGCAGACATGGGTATGACAGGGAAAGTGGCAGCAGATAAGCAAGAGCCACTGGGACACCAGGTAGAACCTGGTAGGCAATGAGTAAACAAGAGACAACTACATACCAGGGCAGGGGACAGGCAGGAGACAGCAAGACACCAGGCAGCCAGGGCGAGAAACACTAGGAAGACAGAACAGGGTCGGGAAGGTCCAAGTAGACTACGGGACAGAAGAGGGAAGAGACCCCGCTGTTAAGGCTGAGGCTGTCCCAGATTGGGGGTGGGGGGTACAGGTGTGGAGAAGACAAGAGTCTATGTAGAGCTGGAAGGATCCCAGTAAGGCAGCACAGCCTCAGACTCAGTCTCTCCAACCTAGATAGTTGTCTCTCCCCTTTCCAACCTCCACCCAAATGCTCTGGCCCTCCCTGCATGGAGCTGAGTGACTCTCGCCCATTTCTTCCTGCAGCTGCTGGAAGTGTCACCTGGCTTAGGAAAAGAGCAGAGCATGACAGCACTTCCCAAGCCTGGTTCTTCTCAAGCAGCCTCCAATGCTTCTGTGTTGGCCATCTTCAAAAGTAGAGAAAGATGACCATGATCCTCAAAGAGGGGTCAGTGTGCAGATGCAGATGGCTTTCTGAGGTTACTAGTGGCATAGGACCACTGATGTATGAGGTCTAGATGCTTGAGCCTAAGCCTGTTGCTGTCTTGCAGAAGAATCAAGAGCCACCCTCACTGGAAGCCACCCCATTCGCTGCTTCTGCCCATGGCCATGAAACCCATTCCCAAATCCCAGGGTCTACATGTTTAGGGAGACTCAGAGGACCCACCGCTACCAAGGATTCCTGTGAGCCACTGAGCAGAATCAAGGAGAACAAGGAGGAGCTCTAAAGCCCAACCTTCCTCCTGTCCCCCTAGTACCAGCTGGTGCCCTGGAGACTGTCCAGCCACTTGGGTCCCCACACAGATCTCCCTGATCCTGGAGATGCTTCCCAGTCTTCATATCCCCAGAGAATGGACCTCAGCCCTGATCATCCTCTAGCTTCCAAGCCTAAGACTTGAGCTTTCATCGGAGGCTCAGTTCCTATGGCTAAGAAACCTAGCTCAGGGCCTGAGCCTGAAGGGCTTGTCTCAGCTCCGGAAGTGCTTGTCTCTCACAGTCTCAGCAGAGGAGATGTAAATCATTAGGAACCCATAAGAGGAAAAGGAAGAAACACTGAGCCACCTGTGTGATGTCTCCTCAAGGTGGGCCTAACAGAGATTTGACTGTGCTTCTATCCTACACCCTAAGAACCAAGATGCCTCCTCCCTGCTTACCAACTGGTCTTAGGTTAGAGCTGGAAGGAAAGGGCATTGGGGAGAAGAGGAAAGGATAGAGTGTTAGGAGAAATGGGGATCAGGGCTAGTGAGCCACTTTAGCAGTTGGTGAGTTACAGTGAACAAAGGTAGTTTTGTTGAAAATAATCTTAGGGCTGCTGCTTTTAGTTTGACATCTGCACTGTTCCATATAGCAAGGAGGGTTCGAGGGATGGACCCAGAGACTCCAGACTCTAGGATGCCAAATCCAGGCCTTCCCTAGGTTCACCCACTGTTCTTGGGGACAATGCAGACCAGAGGCTTCAGGAATCTCTGCCATCACTCCTTCATAGCTTCTCTGGATTAGCGGGCTTTCCTAGAGCCTGTAATCATTGTCTGCCCCTACAGACCTCTAGCAGAGAGCTGTTTTCCAGCCTTGAGCTCTCTGAACTATTTACCCAGTCACTAGAGTTAGCTTGCAGATTGCCTTTTCTTAAGGGAAACTTCCTGCTTCCTCAATGACACAGGTGACAAAGCTGGACCAGCCCACAGCTGACTGGGGCTGTTTTGAGTATGGTTTGAGGCCAAGATCCACAGCCAGCTAGGAAATGTTCAGCTGACATCATCAACCAGACCCTAGCTTTCAATCATGCAAACACCATGCCCTCTGGTAGTGACAGGAGGGCCTTGCTCCCATGTAAGCCCTGTTGCAGTCTTTGACTTCCTTCGCTGGATTGAAACTATGGCCTCTCCAAGCTAGGAAAGGCATTCTACCACTGAGCTGCACCCATGGTCCTCTTGATACATGTTATTTTAGGCAGGGATGTGCTATGTTGAGTAGACTGACCCTGAATGCCCTGTGGCCTAAGTGGGGTTTAACTGGCAATCCTCTTACTTCAGCCCTGAACCCCACAGGATCCTCACAGGTAGTACAATACCTATACTACCAAGCCTAACTTGTAAAATTACACATTTATTATAATCTACAGTTGAAGGGAGTTTTTCAGGTCTCATATGCACCTGAAGGGTTGGAGGGAGGTCCTTGTATGGGGGGGCCTTGACCAGGCTGCTCCCTCATGAGCAAACAGCTAAGACACCAGCTGGCCTGGCTGAGCCTGCTCATCAATTAAGCAACAGCCATTTTTAGATGTGGGTCTCATGGGAGGATAACTTCAATGAGGACTGGCTATCAATTTCTTAAGCCCCCTCAGGCTGTATCGGGTCTATACTGAGACTCTGAGCCACTTCCCGAATCCTCAGCCTACACATCACTGCAGATGCCTTTCGTGCAAACCTGTGTCGTTTGGTTAAGACAGAGGTCAGCGGTGGTCATTTCTGATCCTCATACCAATCCTCTCTGAAGGACGAATTCCACTTCACTTGCCATAGTCTATTCCTGCCTTGTCCTCTGCCTTAATTCACTCCAATAGTCAGACTCCTGGTTGTGTTGAGTGTTTGTAAAAGCACATGAGAGCTGAAGAGAGAGGCTTCGTCACTTAGTAGTATAGTCCTCATCACACTTGAGGACAACTTGTAGAGCAAAACACAGAAGCTGACACCGGTAGCTAAAAGCCACAGTCCGATGATAACTAATGTTTCCACCTAGGCCTGGTCCTAAAGGTGGATGCTGGATTCAAATCAGTTCCACAGTTAGTAGCAAAGGCATCTGAGGCTGCTATGTCCTAGGTCTGGCAAGGCCCACTCAGCTCTCCAAAGTAGAACAGCGCCTCAGCTGTGCAGTCAAAGTGACGCATGTACTCCAGCCTGCTGGCACTATCTTGTCAGACAGAAGAACAAAAGATCTCCTTCCCCATTCTGACCCACTGCCCCAGAATGCTGAAAGACTGGGTCCTCTGGCCATGGGGCAAGTAGAAAAACAAACACCTACAGGGGAGACTGAGGAAGTAAGGACATGCAGCGCTCTTTGGGGACACTATCCAGCTCAGGTTTCCCAAGCTGTGCTCTGCACTGGTCCCAGGATTCAGGCATCCTGAAAACAATGTGAAGAGACTTCCAGACACAGGCACCCCACTGCCTCCTAACTACACATCCTATCTCTCTATGCTTACCCCATCAAGGCTGTCCACCAACCTGGTCACACTGGAATTCCCAGTGCCACAGCACTAACAGATGTTGCATCTTCTATTGTGTGACAGTGTGAGAGCAGCACCCCACCAAGGTGACTCTATGCCAGCATAACTGCCAGGCCAATTTATAGGGAGGAACCAAGGCCCTGAAAGATCAAGGGATTTGCCAAAGTCTGTATAAAGATCTCACGACCTATATCAAGAGGCCTCTGAGACTGTCCTTGTAGAGCTGGACTCTCTAATATATGTCATTAGCTTATCCCAACAGACTGCTTGGGGTGTGGACTCAATCAAGCTAACCTACCTTGGGAGAGTTGGGGTAGGCTATCTAGTATCTCTTGGGTGAGAAAACTGTTCCTCCAATGTGCTAAGTCATCTTCTCACACAGAAACATGAGAGAAAGACAGGTGAGCAGGGGAGGGGCATGTGTCTCATCAATGATTGCCCCAAGTGAGGGCCACAGGGGCTTCTTGTTCCAGGTAGCTTCAGGCACGCTTCCAGCTCAATCTCTGCTCCAAGCAGGATGCTGTGGAATGCCATCACTGAGCCAGATTCCCTCCTGGCTGGGATTTCCTGGGGAGCAGTCTATGATAATTCACTTAACTCTCCTGTACAGGACAAAGCCTTCTATGCAAAACTTGTAGACACACTGCTACCTAGATGTCTTGCCTGTCACCCATTGTCACTGTCTCAGTCCAGCCCAGGCAGATTCCCCACCCTGTGGTTCAGCAACCACAGAGGCTCATCACTTAAAAGCAGAAAGACACATTGAAAAGGACTGTCTTGTGGTTGAAACCTACAGGATATACTGTGCTATAGCTGACTGTGTTGTGCACTGTGTTGACTGTGTGGGCCCTGCTGTGCAGAGCCCCCACCTAACTTCTCTCTTCCACATCGCTGTTTCCTATGGTCAACACCCCACCCCAGCTGCCCCTTCCCCCAATTTGTGGTCACCACCCTCCGTCTACCTCGACTCAAGTTTCTCATGTTCCGCATAAGGAGGATGCTGTGAGGCTGAGAGAGTGGCTCCTCATTTGCTGGCAGCATGGGATGTGGTACATATGTTAAGGTGCATACCCAAGAAGCAGGTACAATTACCATGTGTCAGCTGCCAAGGATGTCAGAAAATACATACATTAAGTAAACTGCAGAAGGGCATCTTGATGTTCGCTACCTGGTTTTGTGTGACTCTACTCTAGCCCCCACATTTGGCTTTGTACGACTCCACTATCCCCCCTCACCTGGTTTTGTATGACTCCACTGTCCCCCCTCACCTGGTTTTGTGTGACTCCACTGTCCCCCAACACCTGGCTTTGTGTGACTCTGCTTTCTCCTGCTTCCTGCGGAAGCACTCTCCTCCGGGAAGTGCAGCTTCTCCTTTGGGCTGGCAGACAGCAGCACAATCTCCTTAAACACTTCACTGTCCTTCTCTTCGCCCGCTTCCATCCACCCGACAGGTTCCGAGGAGAGGCTGTGGTTGCACACTGGGACTGGGCACTGGCAAAGCTTGGTTCAGATGTCTCCTGCACGGAAAAGCTTCTGTCGTTGTGATGACTGTCTGTGGTGGTCATATCCTGTGGCTCCTCAGAGCTCCATACAGATTCTATATTGTGGAGGTACGAGCTGCACTTAGTCAGGGACTCACCCTGGGGATCCACCTGGGAGATGTGGTACTCAGAAAAAATACCCATGGAGGATTCTGTGCCTGAGGACACACTCCTGGAAGCCACTGTGTTTCTCTTCTGCATGGAGCTGCTTAGGAGCTGTTCATCCTCATGCTGCATGGAATCGCAGGACATACCCTTGGAAACCACGCCTATCTTCTGCAAGCTGCTGCTGTTCAAGAGCTGCACAGGACCAGGAGACACAGCCCTGGAAACCACGCTTGTCTTCTGCAAGCTGCTTCCCAGGGGCCGCTCATCGTCATACTTCACAGGACCACAGGACACGGCCTTAGAAACCACGCCTCTCTTCTGCAAGCC
>NW_021604595.1:391145-406452 GCF_004785775.1 Grammomys surdaster
CACGGCCTTAGAAACCACGCCTCTCTTCTGCAAGCCGCTGCTCAAGACCTGCTCATGGCCGTGCTGAACAGGAATATAGGACACAGCACTAGACGCCATGTTTCTCTTCTGCAAGCCTCTGTTCGTGAGCTGTTCATCATGCTGCATAGGACCACAGGACACAGCACTTGAAGCTGTGCCTCTCTTCTGCAAGCTGCTGTTCAAGAGAAGCTCCGGGTGGTGCTGCACAGGATCACACTGGGCATCTGTCTGGGGAGGCGGGCTCACCTGCTGGCGGCACAGAGCACCAGTCTTGCTGTGATTCTTGCTGTCCTTCCTTACAAGCTTGTCATCCTTGTGGGACTGGTCTTTTGCTGGCGAGGCAGAGGTGGAATTGTCAGGATCACTCCCTATCTTCTTTAGGAAGAGATGGACAGTGGGAGGATCTGTGGCTATCTTGCCAATACTGGGCTGCATGAGTTTAACCTTATGGTTAGTGTCGTCCCCACAGGGTGACTGATGTTTTAAGATTAAGTAAGTTGCCATGATGCTATTAAATTTTTTTTTATATAAAGAGTCTGTAATGTCCTTGGGGTTGTAGCCCATGGCCCCCATAGCTGCCATAATACTGGGGTTGGGCTTGCTGCTGAGTGTTTCTTGGGGTCGTTTTATTTTTGAAAGCTCCTCACTGCCCTGCAGCCACTGATGTTCCATAATGTCACCTATCTTGGGCCTCTGCATAGGATCAATAGTGAACAACTGCACAATGAGGCTGGCGACATGTGCTGGGAGCTTGGGCGGAATGTAGTAATGTGGATCCTGCATCTCCTCCTTCATCTTGTCGTACGTTGTTGCTTTGAATGGGTAGTGTTTTGTCACCATAATGTACAGTACCACCCCCATGCTCCAGATATCAAGTGCCCTAGGATCATAGCTTTGGATGCTGAAAAGTTCCGGAGCACAGTATGGAAGGGTGCCACAGAACACTGTCGACTTCTGCTCAGTGTTAACCTTGATGGCCAGGCCAAAGTCACACAGTTTGATGTTCCTATTTGCATCCATCAGAATGTTTTCTGGTTTGATGTCCCTGTGCGCAACGCCATTCTTATGGCAGTAGTTAACTGCACAAACTATCTGTGTGAAGATGTGTCGGGCTTCCTCTTCATGAATGTAGCTCACCTCTATGATGCGACCAGCCAGGTCACCACCAGAAGCATATTCCATAACCATGCAGATGTGTTCAGTAGTTTCCATAACATGGAACAATTTGGTTATATTAGGGTGGTCTACTAATTTCATGATCTCTAGCTCATTTGAAATCAGAGTAGCATTCTTTTTATCCTTTTCCAGGGTCTTCAGAGCAACTTGCACCTCTGTGTGGAGGTGGACAGCCAGTTTCACCTGAGCAAAGTTGCCTGTGCCGAGGGTCTTGAGGATCCTATAAGGACCGATGTGGACCTCCTGTTCAGAGGAGCTGGCCTTGCGATCCTGCTGCATTGTCACTTCCTCCTGTTATTTATTGTCCATCCCAGTACCAACTCACAATACTAGATTTGAAAAATCAAAAGCAGATCGGTATTAGTTACATTTTTGTTGTTATGTCAAAATACTATGGCTGAAAGCAGCATACAGTAGAGTTTATTTTGGCTTCCAGAGGGAGGAGAGTCCATCAATGGCAGGTGAGGTATGGTAACAGGTGGCAGGAGCAAGAAGCTAAGAGATCATATCTTTTTTTTTGTTTTGTTTTGTTTTTTTTTTGTTTTTTCAAGACAGGGTTTCTCTGTGTAGTTCTGGCTGTCCTGGAACTCACTTGGTAGACCAGGCTGGCCTCGAACTAAGAGATCATATCTTAATCACATGGCAGAGTATACTGGAAGTGGGGCGAGGCTATAAATGCTCAAAGTCCACCCTAAGGGATATACTCAGGCAAGGCTAACCTCCTAAAGGTTCAATAACCTCCTCAAGCAATGTCATGAAAGGTGGACCAACTGTTCAAACATGTGTGCCTATGGAGGACACTTTTTTTTTTTATTCATTCTACTGCAGGGTCTAAGAAGGAAGTTCATGTCAGTAAATTCCTACATAAAACAATCAGAGATCTAAACAATCTGATTTAAAATAACCTATGAAACTGAACATCAAGTTCTCAAAACAAGTGGTTAATAAATATATTTAAGGTGTCAAAGCAACATGGAAATGCAGGTTTAAAGCAACTTTGAAATTTCTTCTCACTCCAACCAGAATGAGTATTATCAAGAAAACGAATTAGTATGGATGTTGGTGAGAACGTAGGGGAAGAGGGACCTTTATTCACTGTGGATGGGAGTATGAACTGGTGCTGCCACTATAGAAATCAGTGTGGGCATTCCTCAAAAGTTAAGTATAAAACAGCCATATACATATAACTCAGAAACACCACTCCTGAGCCTACACCGAAAGGACTCCATACCCTGCAATAAAAATATATGTACCTCCATGTTCATTTTATAATAGGGAGAAAATGGAACACACCTAAATGTCCACCCATCAATGGATGAATGAATAATAAAAATGTTCATATACACAATGGAATTTTATTTATTGGCAAAGAAACTAAAGAAATCATAGCATTTACAAGTAAGCAAGTGTGTCTGTAAAATATTATACTGAGATAACCTTAGCCTGGAAAGACAGATGCCACAAGAACTCTCTTACATACGAATTGTTAAAGTTATGTGTTTAATATTGAATGCTGTTGATGGTCAGAAAGAAAGAGAGAGACTATTAGGTGGTGAGAGGTGGGAAAGAGGCCTTAAGGGAAAGGAGAGAGTAAAGCATATTGTAAAGAAAGGCAGAAAGGGGATACTAAGGAGGAAAGTCTGAGGAGGGCTGGGAGGATGGGGAAAGGAGGCATGAGCGCAGCAGACAAAATAAGAATAAATGAAAAAGATACATGGGATCAATATGATCTTATAAGTTCATTAAAAACTATAATTTAAAAGGAAATTTGTATGCTGGTGTCTTCAATAAATGAAGCCCCTTTTGATAGCTATAGGTTATTAAGTAAATAATCCAGATATTGTCAGCCAGGGAAACCCAAAAAAATGGCCACTGCTCCTGGTTGCTCACTAACATGTGATGGTAAGATCCTATTACTGGAGACACCACTTACTTTGGTCACAGGACATAGAGAAATCAAGCTGAAGATGGGCTGGAAGTTTTCTCTCTACTGTCTCATCTTCACAGTGCCTAAGGATGCTATCTTCACGGTGTCAAAAGCTGCTGCAGAGAATACTGGTCATCAAGAGTCGGACCCACCAGTGACTCCTAGGAGCTACAATAATGACTTGCCAAGCAAGATACGCCCTCTAGTGGAATTGTGGATAAGCTGTTCTGTAAATCTGGTCCAGAACCCTTAGTTGAGGAGGTCATAGGTGCCAGGGTGGAACCTACTACTATTGTTTTGATTTCCTGTTATCAAATGGCCTACTGAATATTCATGTTGATAGCCATAGATTGATCCTGCAGCCAGCCATCAGAGATGCTTCTTATGCTGTGGGCAGTGATTGGTACAGACCTTGCCAAAGTGACTAGAATCCATGGTGGCAGAATGCTCAGCCCTAAGTGAGATAATGATATCACCCAGTCCAAGACTCCACGAATGTGCTGGAAGAGGGGATGATGGGAAGAATGTGAGAGCCAGAGGATAGGGAGATATGTGGCAAAAAGATGTTTTCTGCACATAGCATGGCTTTTTACATGCAAGAACTCATTTCAGCTGTGGTATCCTCACGGGACCGGACTCCTCCACTCTTCATTATTGGTATGGGAGGGGTCTACGAGACCCCATGGCCTCTTAAGAGACTACTGGAAGGTACCATTGTTTGAGAGGGGATCATTTCCTTCAGTGGTGTAGTCACTGTTTATATGATCTTGCTCAGAGGAACACTCCTCCATTGCTGGTGGGAGTGCAAACTTCTATGGAAATCAGTATGTCCGTTTCTCAGAAAGTTGGGAATAGGCCCAACTATATCCAAAAGACACACCATTCTATCACAAGGAACTTGCTCAAGCATGTTCATAGCAGCTTTATTCATAAGAGCCAGAAACTGGACACAATCTAGACGTCCTTCAACTGAAAAGTGGATAAAGAGAATGTAGTACATCTACACAATGGAAGATTACTCAGCTGTTAAAATAATTACATCATGAAACTTGCAGTCAAGTGGATAGAACTATAAAAGAAATCATCCTTAGTGAGGTAACCCAGACCCAAATACACAAACATGATATGTAAGTGAATATTAGCGTAAAGAAAAAATAACCATGATACAAAATCAACAGACCTTGAAAGGCTAAGTAACAAGGCGGGCTCTAGGGAGGACTCACGGACCTCTTTGGGAAGGAGAAACAGAATACATTTTGCAAGTGGACTATGGTAGATGGAGATGGGAACAGGAGGGATCAGTTGAGGGATGGACGGAGGGAGAGAGTACAGGGAGAGGCAACTGCAATTGAGGGCATTTCAGAGGCAATATGAAAACCTAGTGCAGTGGAAACTTACTGGACTCTATGAGGTTGACCCTAGTGAAGATCCTAGTAATGGAGGATATGAAGCCTGAACTGCCCATCTACTATAACCAGGCAAGGCTTCCAGTGGTGGGACTGGGACACCAAACAAGCCACAATGGTGGCTCAGAGCTTGTGGGAGTGGCCCAATGACTGGTCTAACTTGAAAACCACACCATGAGAATCAGCCCATGGCCCACACTGCCTGGGTGGGCAGGAACTGAAAACTGGATCACCCTCAGAGACCTAGGGTAGAACCAAACACTACTGGCCAAAAGAAGTCAAAAAAGTGATTCCTAAATGATATTCTGCTATACTCATAGACCAGTGCTTAGCCCAATAATCATCAGAGAGGCTGCTTCCAGCAGCTCATGGGAGATGCACATACCCACAGTGTGATGGTTTGTATATGCTTGGCCTAGGGAGTGGCACTATTAGAAGGTGTGGCCCGGTTGGAGTAGGTGTGTCACTGTGGGTGTGGGGTTTAACAATCTCATCCTAGCTGCCTGTAAGTCAGTATTCTGCTAGCAGCCTTCAGATGAAGATATAGAACTCTCAGCTCCTCCTGCACCATGCCTCCCTGGATGCTGCCATGCTGCTACCTTGATGATAATGGACTGAAACTCTGAACCTGTAAGTCAGCCTCAATTAAATGTTCTTTTTAAGGGTTGCTTTGGTCATAGTGTCTGCTCACAGCAGTAAAACCCTAACTAAGACACACAACCAAACATTAGGTAGAGTTCCAGGAACCCCAAGAAAGAGGGAGATGGAAGACTGCAGGAGCCAAAGGGGTTGAATACACCAAGAAAACATGACCCACAGAATCAACTAAGCAGGGCTCATAGGAGATCACAGAGACAGAAGCAATAACCATAGAGCCGGCATGGGTATGTGCTATATGGGTCTTCTGCATATATTTTATGGTTAATTAGCTTGGGGGTTTGTGGGACTAGAGGTGTCTCTGACTCTTTTGCTGCTCTTGGGACCATTTTTCTCCTACTGGGTTTCCTCATCTGGCCTTGACATGAATGCTTGTGCCTAGTCTTACTGCATCTTATTATGCTGTATTCAACTGATATCCCTAGGAGGCCTCTCTTTCTGAAGGGAAACACAGGAGCAGCAGATCTGGGGGAGAGGAGAGGCAGGGGAGGACTGGGAGGAGGAGAGGCTGTGGTCATGATGTATTGTATGAGAAATAGATGAACAGGAAAACTAAGATGCCCTTGCTCTAGCAAATAACCGCTCACCCACACTAGAGCAATGCATTCTAATGAAACTTAGTGGGCCACACATAAAAAGAAGGCAGGTAAGTAGGAGATCTTATTGAGAAGGGGTCAAGCAGTAGAGAGATAAGCATGAGAATGAGAGAAGGGGATGGGTGGGAAATGACTAAAAATCATCCTGTAAATATCAAACAATATTCAGAACTATACCAAACAACCTAATGGTGCACTTCATAGGAAATGGAACAAACCGGCCCCCAAGCAGTGTGCAGCAAAGCACAAAAAAAGATTAAAGTTGAAATGAACAAAAGGTTATCAGAAAGAACCAAAAAGAAAAAAAAGAACAAAGCTATTTGAAAAGATATATAAAAGTGACGAACATTTACCCAAATTAAACAAGAAAGAGCCACAAATTAATAAGATTAGAGAAAAGAAAGAAGATGGTATTGTGTCAGGTACCATCACAATCTGTGGACTGTTAGGAACTACTTTGAAAACTTTAGCAAACTGGAAAATCTGGAAGAAATGGGTACACATCTAGACACACATGACCTATCGAAATCAAGACAATAACTTTTAAAACATATTAGTAGATAAATAAAGAGGTAAAATGATAATTTTAAAAAATCCCTAAACAGAAGTAAGTCCAGGGCCACAAAGAAATGGGTTTGCTCACACTAGTCCTTAAAAAGGAAAAGAACACTTCCAAACTGATTCTACAAAGCCAGATTATCCTAGTACCAAAACCAAATTAAAGATGCCACAAACAAACAAACAAAAAACTAAGCCAAATCCCTTGATGAACACAGATGTGAAAATCTTAAATGAGAATGCTCAGTATTTGACACCAAGTTCAGCAACACATGAGAAAGGCCACACCTCATGATGAAATGAGCTCATCCACGACTCATCAGTTCAGGGATGGTTCCATGTCTCAGACTGATAAATAATATAGCATGTAAACAGAATCCAGTCTAAAATCACGTGCTCAGCCATAAAGAAGTGGTGACATTCTCAGGGGCTGGAGGTGATTGTGTCACCTGTGACTAGCCAGTATTATAGTTGTTTTCTATCCCATGTAAAGTCTAGGGTGCTGAGAGTGAGGTGGGGATAGAAGAAAGGGGAGGGATGGGGGAGAGGAAGAGAGAGACAGGGCGATAAGAGACGGGGGGAGAGAGGGGGAAGTACGGGAAGAGGGAGGGAGGGGAGAAGGAGGGAAAGAGAGAGAGATGCCCAGGTGCCTGAACCATCACAGACTGCCAATTTAAAACCCTGGCCTTAACAGCCCTTAACATCTCTACTAGCTAGCCAGTAGGAACAGAGCGGCCAGGAGCATACAACCCAATCTGAAGTGGCTTTGACAAACCGCCAGAGTGAAGGATTCACAACTCTGTAATGGCAAATGGCAACAGGCAAGACTATACCTGGGTGTTGGATGAGAAGAACAGGAAGCACCTCTCCTGGATTTGTGGTTTTGCATGCTGCCTCTGCCACTAGTGTCCTCGTACTAAAAGATGCCTTCAATATAACAAGATGGGCACCAACTGCCTCAGCCACCCACCTCGAACTTCCAACTGTGAGTCCTGATCCATGACCTAATTGGTCACATGCACAGAATCTAGCCAATCAGGATGGCCAAGCAGGGTGAGCTCTCCTGATTGGTCGGGTTGAAATCATGTGACTTAGACCCAGCATGGTGGGGGGAGCTATAGTCCGTAAAGGCAGGGAAGGGTAAGGGACAGAACTTTTGCATTCGCTGTGACTTGTTTCCCGGGATGTGCCTGTTCATGCCTACCTCCCTTATCCTAATGGCTTCTGTCCACAGAACTCAATGGGAGCACTTCTTCCATCCACAGTCCCTATTCCACTTGTAAAAATCCTGGACTGGCTTTCTGAAGGTCAGAGTCAGGGTTTGCCTCCAGCTCCTAGCTCTCTTCCTTGAGGAACATGACCATCAACAAACTGTTCACTTGCTAGGTGGGTCCTGCTGGTTCCAGGGATCAGCAGGACTGAAGATGTAGCTGTCTTCACGGAGCTAGTGGTCTACAAGGAAAAGTAGACCATCAAAGAGCCGGAGTGTGCACTCTCCTTTCCCCATAGCCCCTTTCTCTCCCTTAATGTCTGTGCCCAATCTATTTAAAAACCTTTTCTTAGTGAATTCTAAATTTACATCATAAAAAGTCAGGGCTTACAGCACATCCTTACAGAGTTCAACATCCTAAAATTTGAAGAATTTTCCTCATTATGACTCTTACTCCATTCTCTACACTAAGTATGTAATGGACAGAATCACTCTACAACAGTTTTATTTCTTAGACCTGAAAACTTTCCCCCAGACATCCCGTATATTATTTCTCCTTTGCTCTACTTGAAAATACTTTCATCCACTTTTTGAATCAAGTCTTCAATTTCTTGTTACACTTTATAGATTTCCTCGGTTTTGCTTCTGATCTCCAGTCATGATTTTATTCCTTTATCTTTTATTAAATATTCTTGTTTAAATATTCATTCTAAAGTATCCATTCTTGCTTAATGGGTGCATCATTTTCTCTCATCTCTCTGAGGACTTTAAAGAGGTTATGCAGCGGGATCCTATCAAAATACGTACAAAGCTGTGTGGTCAGCAGTCATTGTTTCCAAACATCTGCAAAAAACACCAACTCCAATGTCAGAAGTTTATTAATTACTAGATGCATAGCTGAAGTTAACTGAAAGGTGATCTTGTTATATTTTTAATGACTCACAGTTCTTAAAACTGTGTTGTTAGACACTGGGGGAAACTGCAGTCAGGATGTCTTATATGAAAGAATAATAAATGAATGGATGAATAAACTCATTGATGTAAAAGTATTCTAGATTTAGTTATTCTATGCATGTACATCTGCTGGAGGTCAAAAGAGGTCACCAGATCCCCTGCCCTGGAGCTGTGAACAGTGGAGATCTGCCTTGTAGATGATGGCAATGAAATACAGGTCCTCTGCAAGAACAAGTGCTCAGGGACGGCACCACCACAGTGGACTGAGCCATCGCCCATTGACCATGAGTTGAGAAAATGCTTTACAGATTAATCTCATGGAAGTATTTCCACAACTGAGGCTCCTTCCTCTCTGATGACTCTAGCTTGTATCAAGTTGAAGCAAAACTAGACAGTACCAGGACCTTCCAAGTTTTACAGATGTCACTGTAAACACAGGGTTTCTTTCTGGTCTTATGAGTACAGATGATTTTATGATGGAATAAAGCCTCCCCCAAGAGGACTGGATACAGTTCCAGGAATGTATCTTTTTCATTTCTATTCTGAAGTGCTATACTGGGTTTGTAAAACATGCTCCATTGAAGAAAATCCACACCAATCAACTGCTTTTATCAGTTCAAGAACTTGTAGACTTAGCAAAAGACACAGATTTAAACCTTGAGATTCACTTTTTTAAAATGTTGAATGAAATTTAGCTAAAACAGTGGTTTTCAACCTTCCTGATGCTGTGACCCCAACCATAAAGTTGCTGAAATGTTGCTACTCTTATGAATCATAATGTAAATATTTTATATGTAGGATATCTAATATGTGACCTCTGTGGTGGTCTCAACCCATGGGTCAAGAGTCTCTGGATTACAGATTAAGGTAAAAAATTATTCTCAGCATTGGCAATTATGAAATCAAAGTATCAACTGACTCTGGAAAACATTGAAGAGGCTCCACATTAACCATTCAAGCCAAGGTTTAATGTCTTATACAAAAATGAATAAACATTCCCATCTCAATAGTGTGAAGACTCGAGGATATGCCTTTTGTCTTCCCAAGGAGCCTTCCCACCCCAGGAACATCCAGGTTAGACCTCTCCCAATTCCCTGCCTTCCATGTCCCCTTGGGGCATACCCAGCAACAGTAAACTTCATCTGCTCCCCTGAGCTCCATTTTCCAGAACACAACTCTTGCTGAATCCTTCATGGCCAGCCATCACTAAGGACAACCAGATGGCTAAAGGCCAACATAAGAAAACAATCAACAAGAGCCAAGGCAATATGGCACCAGCAGAGCCCAGCTACCCTACTACAGCAAGTCCAGAAATCCTAACACAGTCAGAAGATGGCCTTAATTCCAATCTTACAAGGATGACAGAGGCCTTTAAAGAGGAAATTAATCAAATCCCTTAAAGAAATACTGGAAAATACAATCAAACAGGTGAAAAAAATGAAATAAAACTGTTCAAGATATGAAAACAGAAATAGAAACAATAAAGAAAACACAAACTGAGGAAATTAAGCAGGTAGAAAACCTAAGGAATAGAACAGAAACTACAGACACAAGCATCAACAGAATACCAGAGACGGAAGAGACTCTCAGGTGTGCAAGATACAGCAGAAGAAATTGATACTTTGATCAAGGAAAATGTTCAATCTAAAAAGTTACTGACAAAACACATCCAAAAAATCTGGGATATTACGAAAGGACCAAATCCAAGAATAATGGGTGTCAAGGCTGGTCTTGTATTAAATTTGGATGCAGAGTTGGCAGGGACTTTGAAAGAACAATTCTTAACTTCATATGGAAAAAATCTAAGATAGTTAAAACAATTCTGTACAATAAAAGAACTTCTAGAGACCTCACCATCCCTGATTTCAAGCTGTGCTATGGAACAATAGTAATAAATCCACATAGTATTGGCATAAAAACATACTGGTTGATCAATGGAATTGAATCAAAGAACTAGAAATAAACTCACACACTTATGGACACTTACATTTTGATGAGGAAGCCAAAACCATACAGTGGTTAAAAACAAAAAGGCAGCATATTCAACAAACATTAGTGGTCTGCGGTCTAACAGGATGACTACATGTAGAATACAAATAGGTCCATATTTATCAGCCTACACAAAACTCAAGTCCAAGTGGATCAAAGATCTCAACATAAAACCAGACACACTAAATCTAATAGAAGAGAAAGTGGGAAATACTCTTGAATGCATTGGCATAGGAGAAAACTTCCTGAACAGGACACCAATGGCTCAGGTACTAAGATCAACAATTAATAAATGAGACCTCATGAAACTGAAAAGCTTCTGTTTAGGCAAAGAACACATCATCAATAGGACAAAATGGCAGCCTACACAATGGGAAAGATCTTCACCAACCCAATATCTGACAGAGGGCTAATATCCAAAATATATTTAAAAACTCAAGAAATTAGACACCAACAAACCAAACAAACCATTAAAAAATGGGGTACAGCCCAGGCTGCCCTTGAAGCCATGATCCTCCTGCCTCTGCCTCCTTCAGCAAATCCATAACCGTGATAGTATACCTAAGTGTCTCAGCTGGTCTTCAGTATATACTAGAAGCCTAAAGAAGTAGGCTCTAATGCCAGTGAAGGAACAAACTTGCTAGTGAGGGCAACAGCAAGCAGGCAAAGAGCAAAAGCTTTTGTCCTCCGTGGCCTTCATATAGGCTTCCAGCAGAAGGTATGGCCCAGATTAAAGGTGTATCCTCCCACTTCAAAAGATCTGGGTTAAAGCTGTGCCTTCTAACATCAAAGGTTGAGATTGGAAATGGATCTTCCCACTTCAAATAATGAAATTAAGCAAAAATCCCACACAAGTGTGCTCAGACATTTTTGTATTTTAGTAAATTCCAAGTATAGTCAAATTAACAACCAAAACAGCCATCATATCATCTCTTAAAAAATTCCACCTCCTCCCTCTTCCTTACACTTCCTCCTCACTAGTCTTAGGAGTTGAGTAGTCAAGAGCAAAGCTCTCAGGTAAATTGGAGCTGGAAAATACAATCCAGCCTGGGCCTAGGAGAGCTCAGCTCCTGGCCAACTCCTCATGCACTAGTGGCATCTATGGTCAGGGAACGGGGAAGGGCAGAGTACATTTGCCTGAACCAATTCCTGTGCTGTCATAACAAGGAACAACAATTCAGACGGCTTAGAACAGGACTTGCGGTCTTCCAGCACAGAGGTTGGGGGTGTGTCAGGGCAAGGCTCCCTCTAGTGGCATGGAGCAGGGAGATTTGCTCTAGTCAACCTCCGGCTTTTATGTTTTCTTGGCTGGTGGCAGCAGAGCTCCAGTTGCCATTGGTCATCTTTCCTGTGTGGTTCTGTCTCAGGCTTCCCTGTTATAAGGTGTGAGGCTGTATGGATTCTTCCTATGACTTTAATAGTGTCCATTTAGGTGACTGTGTCTTCTGACATCTCTTACAGATCTAAGCCTAGTTGCTTGCTACATATGACATATTGGGCATCAGATTGTCATTCTACTGAGTCTACAGATGAAATTCAGATGATCTGTTACCTTAACAACTGTGTCACCAAAGAACAAGGGTATCTGAGAGTCTATATCCCTTTAGATTTCTCATAGCTATGCCTTAAAATGTTCTGAATGCCAATTTATATAAACAATGTTGGATTTCTACTTCAGTTCTTCAGTATTGAGGTATATTGTAAACTGTTGCTATGTGATGGTTCACTTGGCAGCCCCAAGTTCCAGTCTTTACATTAGCAGTGACCTGAGACAGGACATACAGGGACACTGCCCTCCTCCGGAGATCCAGCAGCCAGGCACAAATGTGCACTCACTTCTCAAGGCTCTGCTGAGACACTCTCTTAACCTGCAGGTTTTCTGGAGCATCTGTGAGGACAGGCAGGTATAGATGACCTACTGAGAAATGCAAAAAGGATTGTCAGGAGTATTTTCAACCATCAGAACCTGACTGTTGTAATAAAGACGCTCCTTTGGAAAGCCTCTGGGAGCACTGGTCTTTGATCCCTGGAGAAGAAAAAGCTGATCATATCCCAGAGCTTGTCCCAATTGACTGATGCTGCCTGGCACCTCATCAGTTCTTACTGAACCTCAAGCATTGTTGCTGCTACTTGTCCCAATAAAGGAACTGGAAAGTCCATCTCTACTGCCACCACCAGCACAAGGCTTCCGACTCCAGGTTGTCAGGGCAAAGACTGTGGGATGTGGCCAAGCACTAATAAGAGAAAGGGCAGCCTGGTCAAGGAGAAGCTGACAAAAAGCCCCATGTTCCCCAGAGGCAGGGCCTGTGGGTGCCATAGAGAGGGGCAAGATTATTTTGTGCAAATGTCAAGACGTACATTGTCTTTCAACCGGGTATAAAATAGAGTATAGATGCACACTGGGAAAAAAGCCTTGCAATAAATGCAGTAAATAACACTGGCAAAACAAGATATCTACGAGAAGAATTTAGACAGATCTGTCTCTCTCACCCTGTAAAACATCAGTTTAGAATAGATAACACACCTGAATTTAAACCCCCAAATGCTGAGGCTGCTGGAAGGGAAGAAGGAAAGCCCTTCATACACAGGCATAGGCAGAACTGTCTGAATGGAACACCAAGAGCACAGGGAAGGGCCCCATGTGTTGACAAATGAAAGTACATGAAATTAAAAAGCTCTATGTAGCCAGGCAGTGGTGGCGCAAGCCTTTAATTCTAGTACTTGGGAGGCAAAGGCAGGTAAATTTCTGAGTCCGAGGCCAGCCTGATCTACAGAGTGAGTTCCAGGACAGCCAGGGCTACACAGAGAAACCCTGTCTTTGAAAACAAAACAAACAAACAAGAAGAGCTCTGTGTAGCAAAAGATGCTATCAATGAAGGGAACAGCCAGCCTAGGGCATGGGATATGATCATTAATGGTCACATTGTTGTGGGGTGTTAATATCTAGAATGTACAACAAACCACTACTATTAAAACCAAAACAACAAAAAGGGTCAATAAGTTGGGCAATGAATCAAATAGTTTTCAAAAGGAAACACACAGGGGCCAATAAATATTTTTAAAAGTCTTCGACATGCTTAGCCTTTGGTAAACTCAAGCTAATGCCACTTTGAAGTTCCCTCTCACCTAAACCTCTGTGATTAAGATCAGACAACAAATGAGAAACTCTGGTAAGGGTGTCCAGAAAGGACCTGTCCGCAACTGCTATTGGCTGCAAAAACTGGAGCTGCAAGGTGGAAATCAGGATAGAGTTCCTAAAAACAGAACTACCATAGGCTCAGGTCCACCAGTCATCACCATGGACTCAAAGGACCCTGTCTACGTTCTGCCAAGGGATACCTGCACATCCAAGATGACACTGACACTGCTCACAATAGCAAAACATTTAGGCATTAAAAATACCTTAATGATCCACATCTTTTAATGCTAATTAAAATAAAATAAGCACATAAGAAAAGAAATAAATATGAAACACTAAAAATAGCAAAAGTTTATTTGATAAGTAGCCACGTGCATTCTTACGATAAAGTATTGAATTTCATGTTTCCTTAACATCCTACTAATTGAAGTTAATTAAAACTATATTCTTTTAGATTTTATAGCAAATTGACAAAGCTAAATGAATATGAGACAAATGGAAGGTTTGTGTCTGTCTTAAGATTAGCTATGATCTCAGAATGAAGAGATGTGGATGTGAACACAGAAGACATCCTGAGAGTAACAATCCATAAGAAATAACACAAGTTCCACAGAGAAGCCCACTTAGTCGAAATCTGAGAACCTGATGGACTCAAGCAGACATATAGGAAGCAGAGGAATTCTGGGGCTCAAGGAGGAGAAACAAAACATGGACAGAGACTTATATTTGGCTGCTTTAGCAGCAGGAATTGGAAAGAGGGAGCAGGGAAAGCCAGAGGAGGCAGATAGGTCTGCTGGGCTGGAGACTGGGGAGGAGCTCTCTCCTGCCAGGAGGCCTTTGTGATGAGGAGGCCATGGCTGTGTGATGTGGTCTGAGCTCTCCTGACAAGTCACATGCTGTACGCCACAGCTGAGTAGTCTGAGAGCTACACTGTGATTCAGAAGATGGAGAATTTTCTCCTTCCTATAAATAGCGTTATTGACTCATGGATGAGCCCCAGCATCATGGACATAGCAATGGACATGAGCTTAGCCATTGTGTGTGGAGTGGGACTCTTTTTCCTACTACTCCCCTTCCTGACAGAGTGCCCAGTGTCACCACCATCTGAGAGTGAAAAGGACATCCCAAAGGTGAGGAGAGCCTTGGTTCACACACACTGGATCAGCAGTCTGTTGTTCATGACTGCTACTCACATTTCCAAGAAAAACAGATGTAGTGAATTTTTTTGGCATTTAAAAAAAAAACAGAAATATAAGAGCATGTTTTGTTTTAACCTCAGGTGTAGGACATGGGGTTGTTTCAGACTGTCCACAGCAGCTGACTATGAATTTGCCTCATGCTCTAGCAGGGCCATGGTTCTGCCAGCAGCAGATAGTTTTTGCATTTCTGTGACATTTGGAATTCTGGGGACTTTTCAGAGGGTATACAAACGCTAGTACCTTGAGAGGCATGGTGGGTTATTGGTTGTTGATTGCCTGCTATCAGTTGCTGGTGTTTGTAGTTTGTTAAGTAGTTGTGTGCAAAAAAAGAAAGCAGACAGGGAGGAGGAGGGGGAGGAGGAGGAGGGGGGAGGGGGAGGGGGAGGAGGAGGAGGGGGAGTGGGAGGGGGAAGAGGAGGAGGGGAGGGGGAGGGGGAAGAGGAGGAGGGGGAGGGGGAGGGGGAAGAGGAGGAGA
>NW_021604595.1:406852-457448 GCF_004785775.1 Grammomys surdaster
CTCCTATTCAGCAAAAATTAGTCTAACAATAATTTCACCCACTTCCCCTCTATCCTTTTTTCTCTCCTATGTAGTGTTACGAGATAGAATGAGTGGGGAAAAAAGGGGAGAAGAATGGAGAGGAGGGGAAGAACCTGCAAAGTAGCTAAAGTCTAGCTACAGACAGGAGAGGAGAAATTTCCAGAGAGACTCTTCAGGGGCTGACAGGCAGAGCAGAGGTGAGAGTGCCCTCCGGTGTCTGCCTGAAGCTCTCAGAACATCTGTACAAGGAGGCAGAGAGCCCACTAAGGACAACTGTGCCTCCATGCACAGGCTACACTTCTGAGCTGGTAGGGACACAGGAGAAACTGAGAGAAAGATCATCTGTCCTCTGCTCAAGCATTTGCTTTTGTTTGTGTTGAGCTGTTGTGAAGCAGGTAATAAGAAAAAGGGCCTCAGATCAGAACTTGAGTCTCCTCTGGTCTGAGGAAGCAGATATCACCTGACAGCACAGAGGCAGCTGCAAAGCTCAGCCTTGGGTAGGATCCGGTCTCAGGAACACTGACTGAGGACATCCATGGTAAGTGTCAAGTCCAACAAAGAAATTGGATATCCCAAAGGTGAAGCTCAAACTTGCCCCAAGAAACTCAACCGCCCAAATCAGCAAGAAAGAGTCTAACAATAACTTTGTCCCCTTTTCCCTCTATCCTTTTTTTCTCTCCTATGTAGGGTTAGGGATAGAATGGGTGGAAGAAAGGGGGTGGAAAAAGGTGGAAGAAAGAACCTACAAGGGAGCTAAAGTCTAGCTACAAACAGGTGAACAGAAATCTCCAAAAAGAACACTAGCACCTCAGCAGGGCAGAGGTAAGTAAGTGTGGCCTGAGGTGTCTGCCTGAATCTCTGAGCATCTGTACAGGGTAGCAGAGAGGCCACTAAGGACAACCATGGCTCCATGCACAAACTGCATTACTGAGCTGGTAAGGACACAGAACAAACTATGAGAAAGATCGTCTGTCTTCTGCTCAGGCATTTGCTTTTGTTTGGGTTGAGCTGATGTGAAGCAGGTGATAAGAACAAGGGCCTCAGATCAGGGTTTGAGTCTCCTCTGGTCTGAGGAAGCAGATATCACCTGACAGCACAGAGGCAGCTGCAGAGCTCAGCCTTGGGCAGGATCCTGTCTCAGGAACACTGACTGAGGACATCCATGGTAAGTGTCACATAGACAGCCCTTTCTGCTATTTTCCCAACAAGGCCAAAAGGAACTGTGTTTGTGCACAGTGTGAGTGAGTCAAGGAAGGATGGATGAGAGAACACTTCTTGGAAAATAGAGAGTTCATGTTCTCCATAAGCACAGAGCAGGCAGCTTGTCTACCAGAGAGAGGGAGAAGGGTCCCCAGCTCATTTGTGTTGTTTCTATTTGGCAGGATGTGAAGAGGGGGCACAGCGACACCAGGAAGAAAACTGCTGCTGGAAAAGGTAGGTGTCTGCTTTCCTGTGGAGAGAAATTCGAGCTGGCCTGCTCCTCAGTGATGAGCATCGTGATGAAAGAGAGCCATGCATCTGAGGACAGGAGATGCAGAAAGGAAGGACGGGCTGCTGGGAAGTAAATCAGAATCAGGGAATCGTTAGATATTGTGATAGGAAGAAGCTGTGTTTGGCCAGGGATGGGTGCTGCCCATGGGAGTGTTGTTCAAGGCACTGGAGTGATGCTGTGCCCCTCTATGGGGGACTCCCAAGTCTCCCTGACAGCAGGTAGCTTCGATTCTTCCAGCTGCATTTCTCTTTCAGATAACTAATTTTCACAGTGTTGTATGGGGAATAAGAGAGGTTCAGGGAAGAGCACAGAAAGTGTGAATAGAGAGATGAAGTCTTCCCTTCCTCTTGCTCACTTTCAGTGTTGTGTGTCCCTAGACTCTGGTGGTTGGGCATTAAGAGTCCTAGCTTGAATGGTGTTTATGAGAGGTGCCTCTCACATTCTCATGGAATGTATGCGTGTGTGTGTGTGTGTGTGTGTGTGTGTGTGTGTGTGTGTGTGTGTATTTTCCATAACATGGTCTTTATTTTCAGATTATAGAAACAACAGAAAGAATGCTCAGGATACCCAGAATGCATCACCACCTATGGAAAGGTAAGAAATCAACCATTTGTGCAACTATTCAAACCACAACTCAGGATTTGACCTCAGACTCTGGAGCTCTTCATAATGAACATACTATACATGGTGGGATTAGAGTAGAGCCCTGTTTGAGGTGACACTAAGGGATGTGGGATATGGAGGTAGTGGAGGTACAGGAGGTCTGTGGGATACATGTGCCATATTTACACCAACTGATGGGCCTCTTGATCCTCTGTTTGGGGCTGATGCTTTTGCCTCCTGTCTTCTGCAGCTCCGCCAAGCATCCCTTACTGGACTCCTCTCCACGGCCCTTTTGGAACTCTAAGGAGATACTGCATCAGCTTACCCTCTCTCAGCTGTTCTCTCACCTCAGAGTCTTAGAGAATCTTATACAGCATAAATTTAACCAACTTTTATGGGGCATATCCTCTGTGTTCTCTGAGTCAGTTGTGGCTACCGCCTGGGCCTCCAGAAAACCTTCCTCAGGAAGACATAAAACTGTGAGGTTTAGTGATGCCTGTGTCCCTGTCCAAGCTCTACCCATGGCTAAAGGACCACCACAGCCTTCCCAGGATCCACCATTACCCCACCAACTTGTGACACCAAGCTTGGTGGGTATGACAGGGATCCAGGAACTAGAAGACCTTCCAAGCTCTACACCAAGCCAAACACCTTCTTTGGTCAAGAGTAGGGCCTATGGAAAAGCATGTCCTACCACTGAAAGAGGGATACAAGTATCCCTTCCAAGTGAAAATGAACCCTGGAAAGACAGATTGAATTGGAAAGACAATATAGGCTCTAATGTCCAAAAACATCAAGCAGCCACTAGCCAGCCCACTGACAACTTGTCCAGGAGCACCCTGCCCATTAAAGCTATCAGGTCAGCCTCCACCCTTCCTGAGCATTGTCAGATGCTCCAGCATCACGAGGAGACACTGAATGCAGACAAGGCAACTACTGTGGGAGAACAACAAGGAATCCCAGTCAGACTCCTCCCATCCAAGGAGCTGACCCAGCTTCAGGGACATTTCCCAGCAAACAGTGATCATTACTGCAAGAGCAGGCCTCAACTCTCCCAGCCTGCCCAGCCCTCCAGCCTCAACTCCAAAAGCTTCAAGTGGAGCCAGATGATGGGGTCTGTGCCCACAGGGGTGCCCTTAAAGGAGGCCATAGCAAAACGTGACATACCTAATACCATCAAGAAGGGCCTCGGTGTGGGGGTCAAACACCTGCCTTGTACTTCAAGCAGCAGCCCTGGGAAGGGGCTGGAACCCAGGAACCCTGCAGTAAGGACAGATAAGTTGTCCTCTATAAACACCACCAAGGACCTTTCCTTCTTCGATCCAAAGACTCAAATGAAGCTGGAACCAAACATCATGCAGCTTCCTATGAAAGGCAAAAGGAAACTACCCTGTGATTCCAAGGCTGAATACTATTCTAAGGCTGCCATGATCCTGGAAAAATTGCATCATCAAGATCCAGGAGGGACAAGGGTAGCAACTGTATCAACTGCCAGGCTGCGAAACTCTCTTTTTGAACACTCACCTCCAGAGGTTCAGGAGACCCAAAGAACCCCTCCACCTGCTGCCAGCCATGGGCCCTCAAAGGCCCATCCAGATCCACAACAGAGGTACCTGAGTGCTCAGCCCCATGCTACCTGTTCCCAGGCAAAACTTCAGCAGAGCAAGACTCTCCAAGGAACTGGGAAAGCCTGCCTGCTACCAAATACCAGCCCAGGAACAGCCAGGCATGCACCATGGAGGAAGTCTGAGGGTGTGGCCTCAGGACATCCCTGCTGTAGTGCAACAAGAGTTGGCCCTGATAAAAGTATCCCACCTTCAGTGGTCAAACAAACCAACACACTGAAGGTAAAAGAAGAGCCACCTCAAGCATGGAGGGTGAGTCTGGGATCTAGTGAGATTCCCAACGACCAAACCATCAAAACAGTCTTTGAGTCTGTAGAGATCATCAGAAGCCGAGGCCATTTCCAAACACCTATCCTTCAACACCCAGGGGACTTAGCTCTAAAAACAAAAGTATATAATAAGGTCAACTTGAAATCAAGCAAACCTGTGAACCATCATCCTCATGGCCCCAGTACAGTACACCCTGCCACGGTCAGCTTGTCCTCATGGCACTCACTTCTCAGCTTCCAAAACCCCAAGACTTCCCAGGGTCATGGCTTCATGAAGAGTGATCAGAGTGTGGAGACTCAGGAGTTCAGAGTCCACAAGGATAAGATAACAGCAAAGAATGACAACACATTTCATTCCCATGAAGAGAGACCAAGTATTTTGAAATCTGGAGGCATAAGCCATGGAGAAAGTCTTGGGAAAGTAAGGCCTTCTATCCCGAGCTCCACCCAGCTCAAGGGTACAGTCAAGACTGAAAGTCAATCCTTCCTATATAAACAAGGAAAAAGAGAGGCTCCTCCTAAAAGCTCCTTGAAAAACATCATGAGGGATGCTGCACAATATGGAAACCTCAGCACAAACTGCAAGAGGGAAGGGGATTCTTTGAAGAATGAAAGCCCTACACTGGCTACTGAGCAGACACAGGAGGTAATAGAAAGAGAAAACATTTACGGTACAGTGGATGAACTACAATCCTTCATAAATGTTCTGGTCCAGAACCTGGTCGATTACGTAGGTGCATCGAAGGAACAAGAGTGTAAAGTGGAATCACTGACATTCCAGCTGCTTGGCTCTTCTGAGGGTCTCTATGACCCAAACCTTAGCAGACCAGTAAGCAGAATAAGTTGTGGCCATGCCAGCCCTGAGAGGCACAAGCATTCACCCAGATACAGAAAAATTGAACACAAACAGCAGCCAGGTGTTGACCATAAAGCCTTTGACCCACATCAAAGCCCAAAGAAAGGAATGGACTCTGGCTGTCTTATGAGTCCCAAAGAGAGCCATCCAGTCAAGTACAGGGGAACTGGAGGCCAGAAACAGTCAGCTATTGTTGCTCAGGGAGCCTCTGACCCAGATGAAATTAGAACAAAGTATGGAAAGGAGTTTTTTCCACATAGAAGCCCCGAGATGCATAACCATTCATTCAGAGAAACTAGAGACAAACTGCAGAGAGACTGCGACCAACATCCCTACAGTGTGAACAGAGTAGGCTTTGAGCAGCTCCCTACTTCCAAGGGAAACAACCATCCACACCGGTCAAGGACAAAGGAACTAGAGGCCAGAAGCAGTCATATGTTACTCCCCAGGGAGCCTCTGATCCCAGGTAGACCTTACCAGCAGAAGCTACCATCTTCGCCTTCCTGAACCAGCAAGTCTTCCAGAAGATGTCCCATCTGTGCAACCATTGTTTTCCTCTATGCTTCCTGGTAATAAATGTTGACTTTTTTTCCTGCAATGAAACGCTGTCCAATTGGAGCTCCTCCCCTGTTGTTAATGCCGCCTTCCTAGATAGGAGCCCTTTCCTAGTTCTTGACCATATCTTTTTTTCCTTTTTTCATATATGTCTTAGAATGTTACTGCTATGATCAGACACCATGACCAAGGCAACTCTTATAAGGACAACATTTAATTGTGGCTGGCTTACAGGTTCAGAGGCTCAGTCGAGTATTATCAAGGTGGGAGCACAGCATCGTCCAGGCAGGCGTGGTGCAGGAGGAGCTGGGACTTCTACATCTTCGCTTGAAGGCTGCTAAGAGAAAACTGGTTTTCAGAGAGCTGGAACTAGGGTCTTTTTTTTTTTATTTGGTAAATCAAATATTTGGGATTTTATTTTAAAAACAATACCCTCACATGTCCTCTTCCCAACTTCATGTCTTCTCTTCTTCCTTTTGATTACCCACCAACAGGTATCAACAACTGTTGAGAGTTCATGAGTGCAGTGGCCATGCCATGTCTAGAAGACAGACGTGGTCAGTGTTTTATCATGGCAACAGAAACTTTAAGAAAGAAAGTCCACACCCACAATGACACACTTCCTCCAACAAGCCACACCTCCTAATAGTGCCACTCCCTGGGCCAAGTGTATTCAAACCATCACAAAACAATCCATCCTGATTACAGATTCCCCTCACTCAACTCCTCCCAGTTCCACCCCAACCCCTTTTATCCAGATCAACTCCCTCTCTCTCTTTAGAAAAGAAAATGTTTCTGCACTAAGAGACAGCAACCAAACATGACAAAATAAAATATGAAACAAAAACCATCACATCTAAGTTGGACAAGGCAACCTCCCCCCCACCTCAAAAAGGAAGAATCTTAACAGCAGTCACAAGAATCAAAGACTCACTTGTTCACACACTCAGAAATCCCATAAAAATACAAAGCTAAAAGCTGTAATATAAAGACAGAGAATCTGGTACAGACCTATGCTTACGACTTTTGTCTCTGTGAGTTCATATGAGCCTCAATTGATTCAGAGGCCCTTGTTTCCTTGGTGTCCTCCAATCCCCTGGCTCTTAACAATCTTTATACATCCTCTTTCATGGGGTTCCCTGAATTCTGAGAGGAGAGATTTGATGGGGCCTATTTAGAGCCATGTTTTCCAGGGACTGACTCACTCTGTCTGTCTGTCTGTCTCTCTCTCTCTCTCTCTCTCTCTCTCTCTCTCTCTCTCTCTCTCTCAATCTCTGTGTGTGTGTGTGTATGTGTGTGTGTCTGTCTGTGTGTGTGTCTGTGTCTGTGTGTCTGTGTCTGTGTGTCTGTGTCTGTGTGTATGTGTGTGTGTGTGTGTGTCTGTGTGTCTGTGTGTCTGTGTGTCTGTGTGTCTGTGTGTCTGTGTGTGTGTTTAATGTCTGGCTGTGGGTCTCTGCATCTGAGTCTGCTGCAGGAGGAAGCGTCTCTGATGATGAGGGGATAAGGCCCTGACCTATGAGGAGAGCAGAGTGTCATTATGAGTCATATATTGATCATGCTTTTATCTCTCAATGCAGTAGTTTCTGTCTTGCAGTGATGAGGAGGAGAAAGAAGAACATTCTGTCTGCTTCAGTGCAGTTTCTGTGGGGCATGGGCACATGGGGAAGGCACGGTCACTCATTAAATATTCAGGCATGTAACTAAAAATAAAAGTATAAAATCATTTAAAGGGGAAAAAAACCTGACTCTTTGAACTTAAGTTTGAAGGATGATGTCATTCTCTGTAAGACCAAAAACTGAAAGCCAAAAAAGATAAACTTGACTACATAAGAAAAATGTCTATACTGAAAGAAAGTGTAGTGCAAGTGTTTGGGGGAGGAGGTAGATGGCTAGGTGGGATGCACATGTACATTTGTGTATACACACAAGTGAGGCCAGAGATCAACTTTGAGGGTCGTTCCTCAGAAGCCATATTGGTTTTGAGACAAGCTTCTCTCTGGTATATGGGGCTCACGGATTAGGCCAGATCACCTAGCGAGACTCAGGAATCCATCTTTGTTGGAAACTCCCCAGTGCCAGGATTACAAACGCCTACCACACACACACACACACACACACACAGCTTTGCACACACACAGCTTTGCACACACACAGCTCTGCACACACACAGCTTCTTTGGATTGAACTCAGGCCATCATGCTTGAGGGGCAACCACTTTACCGACGGTCCACTTCCATGGCCCATCAAAATGGGTTTTTTCCCTAATCATCATGAAATGTAGAAAAAAGTGTATGCAACCACATATGTGATAATTAGGCACGTTTTATGAAGTTGAAATATATATATATCCTAGAACATAGAATAAAGGTTTGGTGAAGAAGGTTCCAAGATGGATAATGAATGATGAGAAACATATTCCACCTGACTAATTCTGAGGGAGAGTGGATCAAGGCAATCATGATGACACCTTTCCTAAACACAAAAAAAGTGTGCTCAATATATGAGCTATGTTAGTCATAGACAGGTGGGAATTGGGTGGTGGAAGTGTGTAAACATGGCTGGTCTAACCCTGAATAATCCTGGCTAACCCTGGCTAGTGTGACTCTAGATGCAGGAGCCAAAGTTGAAGTATGAAGACTGAACATGTGGCAAGTCTCACATGTTTGCACCTCACCATGAGAAGCTGGGAAGTATAAACTCGAAGTTCCCTTTGCTGACTCTATGTCCAGGTTTCCAGAGCCTTCCAAAAGTACCTCCCTGTGTCCTCTAGGCCCTTGACTTCTTTGGGGCTGTAGGAATAGAGAGGGCCCTGAACACTGGCTTTCAACCTCAAGTGTCAGAGACCTCATAGACATGGCAGTGTGGACTGCCACTGTACCTAGCCTGGCTGTTTCTGCTCAAAGAAAGATGGGACCAAGAAACTCCTGGACATAACCAGCACAGTGTTCTAGAGTGTTCTTAACACCCCAGACTTCAGCTGAAACTGCAGATGTTAATTCTCTCCCTTTCCTTCAGGCTCTTGGTTCAAAACCCTTGTGTCATTCCCTGCTGGGCATTCTGACAACATCTTCAGTTTTGTCTTTTTTACAATTTGTTTTTATGTTTATTTATCATGTGTGTGCACATACATGACATTGTGCATGCACAGGTCAGAGGCCTTTCTGAAATCATTCTCTCTTGCCATCATTTCTATCCCCAGAATAAAACTCAGGTCATCAAGTTTGGCAGCAGGTGCTTTTCTCCACCGAGCCAACACAGACACTTATCTTTGTTAAAGCTGTAGTTCCTATTGGTCTTGGATTTACAATCCCCCTGTTCCATCTTCTTCAGCTCATCTATTGGCAAGGATCACCACAACTAACAATCTTCTTAACATTTTTGTACTTTTTAATATTTTAATTTTAATACATCTTTTTTTCAATTTGTGGGTTGTGCATATATGCATGTGGTACCAGAGCTTGGTCTCAGGGCCTTGAGTATTCTGAGCAGTATCTACCACTCAGATATTATATTCCTGGTTCTTTTCCTACTTTCTGTCTTGAGACAGGGTCTAAAGCAATGGTTCTCAAGCTTCCAATGCTCTCACCCTTTAATGCCTCATGTTGCTGTGACCTCCAGCCACAGAATTATTTTGATGCTAGTTTATAACTGTAATTTTGCTACTGTTAGGAATTGTAATGTAAATATCTGATATACAGGATATCTGATATGCTACCTACAAAGGGGTCGTGACCGACAGGTTGAGAAACAACCTTGGTCTACGTGGACTGGATTGCTGTTAAATTTTGAACTGTGCTGTCTCAGCCTCAGAATCTTCTCCACTTTTTTATACCATCATCCTTCTGCATGTGTCCACTTCCTCATTCCCTTTTAAAAGCGCTGGTCAGGTGACCATAGGTGTCTGGGCTCATTTCTGGGTCTTCAATTCTATTCCATTGATCTTCCTGCCTGTCTCTGTACCAATACTATGCAGTTTTATCCCTATTGCTCTGTAGTACAGCTTGATGTCAGGGATGGTGACTCCCCTAGAAGTTCTTTTATTGTTGAGAATAGTTCTCGATATCTTGGGTTTTTTGTTATTCCAAATGAATTCGTAAATTGCTCTTTCTATCTCTATGAAGAATTGAGTTGGAATTTTAACTGGGATTGCATTGACTCTGCATCCTGAGTGAGGTGACCCAATCACAAAAGAACACACATGGTATGCACTCACTGATAACTGGATATTAGCCCAAAAGCTTGAAATACCCAAGATACAACTCACAGACCACAGGAAGCTCACAAACAAGGAAGACCAAAGTGTGAGTGTGTCGGTCCTTCTTAGAAGGAGTGACAAAATACTCAAGGGAGCAAATATGGAGACAAAGTGTGGGACAGAAACTAAAGGAGGGGCCATCTGGAGACTATTCCACCTGAGTATCCATCCCACATGCAGTCACCAAAGGTTGACGCTGATGTGGATACCAGGAAGTGCATGCTGACAGGAGCCTGATATAGCAGTCTCCTTAGAGGTCTGCCAGAGCCTGACACACACAGAGGCAGATGCTCACAGCTAACCATTGAACTGATCATGGGGTTCCCAATGAAGGAGTTAGAGAGAAGACTGAAGGAGCTGAAAGGGATTGTGGCCCCATAGGGAGAGCAACAATACCAACCAACCAGAGCTCCCAGGGTCCAAACGACCAGCCTGGGAGCACATAGGGAAGGACCCATGGCTCCAGCTGTATATGTAGGGGAGGATGGCTGTGTTGGGCATAGGTGGGAGAAATGATTCTTGGTCCTGTGAAGGCTGGATGCCCCAGTGTAGGGGAATTCGAGGGTGGGGAGGTGGGGGTGAGTGAGTAGGTGGGTGGAGAAGCATGTAAGACCAGCCCAAAAGAGAAAAAAATGTATAACAGTCAAGCAAGCTAGAAAGAGTGGGAGATCTGAAGACCTTTAAGCAGCGTTGAGTTTGCAAAAGATCATGGACCTTTGAAGTTGGACTAAATGCATTATGATATGTCTACAGGCCTACGGGTGCCAGGGAGTGGAATGAGGTGGTCTGAATGAGAATGGCCCTCAGAGGCTCATATAGCTTCATGCTTAGCCCCCAGTTAATGAAACTGTTTGGGAAGGATTAGGAAGTGCAACCTTCTTGGAGGAGGTGTGGCCTTCTCAGAGGAGGTGTGTCACTGAGTCACCTCCTTTGAGATGTTGCAAAGGTGGCTTTGAGCTTCCAAAAGCCACACCAGACCCAGTCTCCCTTTTTCATGCCCGCCCTTCCACCAATCGCCTGCCTGCCTGCCTGCCTGCCTGCCTGTGGATAAGGATGTTAACTCTCAATGTCATATCTGCCTGTCTGGTGCCATGCTTCCCACCATGATGATACTGGACTAATCCTCTGAAACTGTAAGAAAGGCCTCAATGAAACATTTTCTTTTCTAAGAGTTGTCTTGGTCATGGTGTCTCTTCACGGCAATAAAACAGTAACTACAATAGCATTCAAAGGTGTTAGAAAATGCAAATTAAAAGTACTCTGAGATTTCATCTTGCCCTAGTCAAAGCAATCAAGATCAATAAAAAAAAATGGCAACAGATGCTGGGGAGGGTGTAGAAAAGGGGAAACATGTATCCATTGCTGGTGGGAGTGTAAACTGGTATAGCCACCATAGAAATCAATGTGGAGGTCATAAGAAAGGTGAAAATAGATCTATACCATAAGATCCAACTATACCATTCCTGGGCATTTATGTAGAGGAATCTATATTGATTGATGTCATTTGTAGGTGTGGCAGTAGAGAGAAGCTCACCAAGATGCTAAGCATTCATTTTCCAAAGGAGCAGAGAGAGGGGTTTCAGTCTTGTTGGAAAAGACACCCATCTAGCTCATTCTAGCTACTATATTCAAACATTATACAAGGGTTATTGAGGCTGGGAAAGGTCCCAGCGACAAAAGTTATCTTGCCCTTGCTGCCCATGAGAGTAGATAACCCACACAAATCTCAGTCCCATTTGACCATGGCTAGCCATTATCAAAAGTAAGAACTCCAGGTTTGCCAGGAGTGTCTTAGGACCAAGGTTGGTGCAACTTCAAGCTCTCACATAGCACCAAGTGCAGATTCTCTGAGACACAACACTTCTTCAAAGTTCAAGAAGTCTCAAAACAATGGCTCAGCCTCTACTACTAATTGACCCAAACATAGAAAAGGCTTTGCTGAAACATTTCACTTAAAAACAGATATAAAGGCTTTACTATACAGATCACTACAAGTCTACTTATGACTATATAGACCATAGACAGTTGCATATGTTTTCACCACTGCTCCATTCATAACAACCAAACACTGGAAACAGCCTAGATGACCATCCATTATTAAATGGATAATGAAAATGTAATATATTAACACAATGGAATATTATTTTCTGTTAGGAAAAATGAAAATTTTAAAATCTCAGATAAATGGCTGGAGCTAGAAACAATCCTAACTGAGATAACCCAGACCCAGAAAGACAAACATTGCATGTTTTCTCTTATGTACAAATGTTTGCATTATCCATTTCATTTAGGATATCCAGAGGATAGGTAGCTAGTAAGAGACCTGTGGGTGTGGTAGTGGGATAAATAGATCCTCCAAGGAAGGGAAAATAGAGAAGAATATAGTGTTATAAAGGGATAAAGGAGGGGGCTGGAGAGATGGCTCAGCGGTTAAGAGCACTGACTGCTCTTCCAGAGGTCCTGAGTTCAAATCCCAGCAACCACATGGTGGCTCACAACCATCCGTAATGAGATTGGATGCCCTCTTCTGGTGTGTCCAAAGGCAGCGACAGTGTACTAATAAAATAAATAAATAAATAAAAAAGAAAAAAAAAGGGATAAAGGAGAAAGTAGAATAGAATGATTACATGAAGAGAGAGATGGGAGGGCAGGATAAAGGAGGGATGGGGAGGGACAACTAACACTAAAGGACTTTTGAAAATGGTTTTTTAAGGGAATTTTTGTTTAGAAGCATTTATATTTCTGGAGCAGAAACGTCAAATGGCTACGTGTCTGTGCACGGCTGTGTTTTACAATGAAGAGTATGGCTGTGCTATAGCTACAGATAACCTAGGCTTGGTCCAGCTGTGTAGAGTATTTAACCCATAAGCAAAGGACAGTGTTCTACGTTTAATAAAGTTACTATATTTTGTGCATTTGTTGCACATATGAACATATACACAAAGAGGCTGTATGTCTTCTGCTGAATGCTTTTAAGTCAGTGGTGCCTTTAGGCAAGAACCATCAAAATTAATCATTCTTTTGGGTTTTCTGATATTTTTTTCAAGTAGTGTAAAACTGCAAAGAAACCATCATAGCTTATTCACCTACAGTTTGATTGTGTGACTTGAACGTAGCACTTAGATGAGTATTTTCTATAATCCGAGTGTTCCATGTAGTTGCTGGAAACAGTTGTGACATTGACCAGTGGATGCACTTTGTTAGCCTTAATTTAAAACAAAAAAAAATTTATTGAATATATCAGTTTGATCACTATAAGTTTGCTGCAGGTGTTTGGGGAAAAAATCGTTAAGTGCAATGAAAGTGTACGTTTTTTAAAAAAAGAAATTAAGAAAAACATAAATTTTACAATCTACAGTTTTAATTTTGTGCAATATTTTCATTTAATGCATGTTTATTTGAGTAATTGTAAAATAACTACATTTTTAATGTTTTGAAATTCAATTTAACTGTCTTCTTAACCCAACAACTTCATTCTGTTGTTGCTGCACCTTAATTAAGGACTTGTTTTAAAAGTCTTTTTGTCACTCCTTGTAAAATTCTTTTCTTAGTAGAATACTTTTGCTTATGGGAGCATGGCTCCTGTGTTATAAGGGAAAACTAAAGAGCACATTTTAGGATTTTAATTCTTACAAATTACCTTGTACATAAATTACATTGTACATAAGTGTCAATCGTGTCTAACCGCTCTCTATCAATGCTCTCCTTCTCTAACCAAGGGGAAAGAATCAGAATGTCAGTTATTTTTATTAACTACAGAAATTAAAATTTTTATTTGGTTTGTGTTATGTTCTGTCTGTTAGAAAATACTAATAAAGTATTAAACGATTTAAAAAAGGACTTCTGAAAAGTCATATAGAAAACTACTAGTGTAGAAGCTTTCTAAATTTAATATATGTGTGTGTGTGTGTGTATACGTGTGTATGTAGGTATATATGTGTGTGTATACGTGTGTGTATGTACATATATGTGTGTGTATGTATACATGTGTATTTGTGTGTATGTGTGTGTGTGTGTGTGTGATGAGGGTGGGGGGACCTCATGATCAGGTCTATCACAGCAGTAGTCTATTCTCTAGTATATAATGGGGGAGAGAGTGATTCAACTATATATCATATGATACCAACTAAAACTCCCAATTCCTGGAATGGGTTACATCTTTTTGAGTTGTTGACCAATGGGATCCCATAACCACCCCCAACCTCCCAAAAATACAGATTATTGCCAACGCTATTGGTTACCCTCCACAACATGTTGGTTAGAAACTGTTGCTAAAGCCTCTTGAGCTTTGCCTCCACCATCCACCTAGATCTCAGCTGTCTTCCAATAGCCTACCAGGACAGACCACTAAGTGCTGCTCACTGTGTTTCAACCGCTTTTCTAATACAGATCCTAAAGTCTTCCACATTCCTGGGGTCGGGGCGGGGGGACCTCATGATCAGGTCTATCACAACAGTAGCCTACTCTCTAGTACCAATTTCTGTCTTACTTTCTATTGTTGTGATAAAACACTATGACCAAGGCAACTTATAGAAGGAAGGGTTTGTCTGGCTAATGGTTTCAGAAGCTAAGAACCTGTTGTGATGGTGAAACATGGTAGTAAGCAGTGCAGAACAAAAATTGCGGGCTCACATTCAGAAAAGAGTTCAAACTAGATATGATGGAAGTATTTAAACTATCAGAGCCTGCCCCTGTGACACATTTCCTCCAGCAAAGCCACAATTTCTAAGTTTACTCAAAGAATGCCACCAACTGGGAATCAAGTATTCAATGCCTGGGCTAGGGAGAACATCTCATTCAAAGCACTGTACTATGATATAGATAGATGGATGGAGAGAAAGACGAGAGAGAGAGAGAGAGAGAGAGAGAGAGAGAGAGAGAGAGAGAGAGAGAATTCTGTATATGAGTGTCTTGCTACATATATATGTCTGTGTTTTATTTGTGTGCCTGGTGCTCTCAGAGGTTAGAAGAGTTTGTCAGATCTTCTGGATCCAGAGTTATAAACTATTGTGAGCTGCCATGCTGGTGTTGCAAATCAAATCTAGGTCCTTTGGAAGAGCAGCCAGTACTCTTAACTAATGAGCCTCCTCCAGCACAATGATGATACATTTTGATTGAGAGAAAACTGATTTTGGTAATTTGTTTCATAATGTCATATAGAAGCTTTTAGAAAACCCAATTATTTAAGCATGACAGGGACAGCAGCAAGAATTGGAAGAAGGGAGTAGGGAAAGTCAGGAGGTGGGTGGGGCTACTGGGGTGGAGGTGGGGGAGGGGCCATGGCACCCTTCCTCCTGCCAGGAGTCCTTTGTGATGAGGAGCCCACAGCTGTGTGATGTGGCCTGAGCCCTCCTGACAAGTCCCATGCTGTACACCAGGGCTCAGTAATCTGAGAGCTGCACTGGGATTCAGAAGACAGAGGAATTTCTCCTTCCAATGGAAAGCATAAGTAACATGTGGATGACCCTCAGCTCCATGTACATAGCAATGGACATGAGCTTTGGCATTATGTGTGGAGTGGGGCTCTTTTTGCTACTAATCCCCTTCCTGAAGAAGTACCCAGTGTCACCACCACCTGAGAGCAAAAAGCACATCCCAAAGGTGAGGAGAGCCTTGGTTCACACACACTGGAGCAGCAGTCTGTGGTTCATGACTGTTACTTTAACAGTGCCTAGAAAGACAGGTGTAGTGACAAATTTTGGCATTTTGCTTTTTTAAAAAACCACAGAAATATAAGAATATATTTTTGTATTAATCTAAGGTGTGGGATATGGGACTGCTTCAGACTGTGCACAGCAGATGACTATGATTTTCCTAGTGCTCTAGCATGGATGTGATTCTACCACCAGCAGATAGTTTCTGTGTTTGTGTGATGTTTGGAATTCTGGGGACTTTTCAGAGGGTCTATAAATACTAGTGACTTGAGAGGCATAGTGAGTTGTTGTTTGTCCATTGGTTGCTATTGGTTACTGTTGTTTGTAGTTTGTTAAATTGTCAAGTCCAACAAAGAAATTGGATATCCCAAAGGTGAAGCTCAAACTTGCCCCAAGAAACTCAACCGCCCAAATCAGCAAGAAAGAGTCTAACAATAACTTTGTCCCCTTTTCCCTCTATCCTTTTTTTCTCTCCTATGTAGGGTTAGGGATAGAATGGGTGGAAGAAAGGGGGTGGAAAAAGGTGGAAGAAAGAACCTACAAGGGAGCTAAAGTCTAGCTACAAACAGGTGAACAGAAATCTCCAAAAAGAACACTAGCACCTCAGCAGGGCAGAGGTAAGTAAGTGTGGCCTGAGGTGTCTGCCTGAATCTCTGAACATCTGTACAGGGTAGCAGAGAGGCCACTAAGGACAACCATGGCTCCATGCACAAACTGCATTACTGAGCTGGTAAGGACACAGAACAAACTATGAGAAAGATCGTCTGTCTTCTGCTCAGGCATTTGCTTTTGTTTGGGTTGAGCTGATGTGAAGCAGGTGATAAGAACAAGGGCCTCAGATCAGGGTTTGAGTCTCCTCTGGTCTGAGGAAGCAGATATCACCTGACAGCACAGAGGCAGCTGCAGAGCTCAGCCTTGGGCAGGATCCTGTCTCAGGAACACTGACTGAGGACATCCATGGTAAGTGTCACATAGACAGCCCTTTCTGCTATTTTCCCAACAAGGCCAAAAGGAACTGTGTTTGTGCACAGTGTGAGTGAGTCAAGGATGGATGAGAGAACACTTCTTGGAAAATAGAGAGTTCATGTTCTCCATAAGCACAGAGCAGGCAGCTTGTCTACCAGAGAGAGGGAGAAGGGTCCCCAGCTCATTTGTGTTGTTTCTATTTGGCAGGATGTGAAGAGGGGGCACAGCGACACCAGGAAGAAAACTGCTGCTGGAAAAGGTAGGTGTCTGCTTTCCTGTGGAGAGGAATTCGAGCTGGCCTGCTCCTCAGTGATGAGCATCGTGATGAAAGAGAGCCATGCATCTGAGGACAGGAGATGCAGAAAGGAAGGACGGGCTGCTGGGAAGTAAATCAGAATCAGGGAATCGTTAGATATTGTGATAGGAAGAAGCTGTGTTTGGCCAGGGATGGGTGCTGCCCATGGGAGTGTTGTTCAAGGCACTGGAGTGATGCTGTGTCCCTCTATGGGGGACTCCCAAGTCTCCTGACAGCAGGTAGCTTCAATTCTTCCAGCTGCATTTCTCTTTCAAATAACTAATTTTCACAGTGTTGTATGGGGAATAAGAGAGGTTCAGGGAAGAGCACAGAAAGTGTGAATAGAGAGATGAAGTCTTCCCTTCCTCTTGCTCACTTTCAGTGTTGTGTGTCCCTAGACTCTGGTAGTTGGGCATTAAGAGTCCTAGCTTGAATGGTGTTTATGAGAGGTGCCTCTCACATTCTCATGGAATATATGGGGTTTCTGTGTGTTTTTCATAACATGGGCTTTATTTTCAGATTATAGAAACCACAGAAAGAATGCTCAGGATACCCAGAATGCATCACCACCTATGAAAAGGTAAGAAATCTACTGTTTGTGCAATTATTCAATCCACAACTCAGGATGTGAACTCAGACTCTGGGGCTCTTCATAATGAGCATACTATGTATGGTGGTATTGAAATATAGCCCTGTTAGTCACTACGGGACATGAGATATGGAGGCAGTGGAGGGGCTGTGGGATACAGATACCATATTCACACAGACTGATGGGCCTCTAGAACTGCTGCTTGGGGCTGATGCTTTTGCCCCCTGTCTTCTGCAGCCCCACCAAGCATCTTCTTCTGGATTCAACAGCACAACCCTATTGGAACTCTAATACGAATCTGGACCAGCTTCCCATCTTTCATCTGTTGTCTTACCTCAAGGTCTTAGAGGAACTCATACAGCAGAAATTTAGCCAGATTTTCTGGGGCATATCCTCTGTGCTCCCTGAGTCAGTGGTGGCCACTGCCTGGGTCTCCAGGAAACCTCCCTCTGTACAAACCAAAACTTCACCCTTCAGTAAGTCCTATAGCTCTTTTCCAGATCTTCCTCTGGTGCAAGGACCTCCACAGCTTTCCCATGCCCAGCCATTACCCCATCGACTTGTGACACCAAGCTGGGTAGATGTGGCAGAGACCCAGGTACTGAAAAGACACCCAAGCTCTAAACCAAAAACTACACGTTCATCCAAAAGTAGGGCCTATGGAACAACATATTCTAACCCTAGGATGAAGGTACTGACATCCATCCCAACTGAAAACGAGCCCCAGCAGAAGAGTCTGAAGTGGAAAGACGTTATAGGCTCTACTGTCCCAGAACAACAAGAAGTCATTAGGCAGTCGGCTGACAGCTTGCCTTGGGGCACCCTGCTCACTGAAGCAATCAGGTCATCTTCTATCCTTCCTGAGCATTGTCGGATGGTCCAGGATCATGAGAGACAGAAGAAATACAGGGTGACTAAGGTAGGAGACCATCAAGACCCCTGCTTCAGGGAACCAATGAACCCTGCAGGACATTTCCCAACAAACACTCCTCACCAGTCCAAGAATGGGCTTGGACCTTTCCAGACTGCCCAGCCCTCCATCTTGGACTCCAAAACCTACAAGTCAAGCCACATAATGGAGTCTGTGCCCTCGAGGTTGCCCTTAAAGAAGAGGCCAGTTAACAAGCATGACTCCATCAAGGAGGATCTCCTGCCTTGCACTTCAAGCAGCACCACTGGGAAGAGGCTAGAACCTATGAAACCTGCACCAAGGATGGACCAGCAGTCCTATGTGAACACAGCCCAGGATCTTTCCTTCCTTGACTCAAAGACTCAAATGAAGCTGGAATCAAACATCATACAGCTTCCTGTGAAATGCAGAAAGAAACCATATCTGCAGCCTCTTGAGTCAAGAGATCTCATCCAATCTGGGGCTCCAGCCTCATACCTTCCCCAGCCTGTGTATCCTTCATCAGCCACCTGTGTTTCTGAGGCTGAACACTATCCCAAGACTTCTGTGATCCCAGAAAAATTACATCACCAAGATCCAGGAGGGACAAGGTTAAAAACAGTATCAGCTACCAGGCCGCAGAATACTCTGTCTGCCTACTCATCTTCAGAGGTTCAGGAGACCCAAAGAGCCTCTTCACCTCCTGCCAGCTATGGGCATTCTGAGGCTGATGGAGATGCATCACAGAACAACCTGAATACTTGGGCCAATGCTTACTGCCTCCTGGCAAGAACCCAGGAGAGTAGGACTATCCAAGGGACTGGAAGAGGCAGCCTGCAACCGAGAACTAGCTCAAGAATTGTCAGGCAAGTACCATGGAAGAGTTTCGAGAATGAGGCCTCAGGACATCCCTTCTGGAGAAGCACAATGGTTGATCCTGGAGTAAGAACTCCACCTTCAGTGGCCAAACAGACCAATAGAATAGTGGAGGTAAGAAAAGAGACACCTCCCCCATGGAAAGAAACCCTTGAGCCCAGCAAGATTCCCAGTGGCCAAAACACCAATATCAACCTCAGAGCCTTTGAATCTGCAAGGGCCAATGTAAACCCCAGCCATTTCCAAACATGTGGACAGCACTCACGAGGCCCGCCTCTAAAACCACAGGTGATTAGTGAGGTTGACTTCACATCACAAGAGCAGCCACTCACCTCCACCCCTAGGCTCCTTGCAGACCATCAAAGTACTATGCATCCTGCCACAGTCATCTGGCCTTCACAGGACTCACTACCCAGATACCAGAATAGATCCAAAGATCCCAAGACTTCAGAGGGCCTACTTGATGTACCCATGAGGAAAAATCACAGCCAGGAGGCTCAGAACCTTAGGGTTCCCAAGGATAAGATTCTAGGAAGTAGTCACAAAACATTTCATCCCAGTGAAGAGAAGGGGGATTTTATGAGATTCAGAGCCAAAAGCCAGAGAGAAAGACTTGAGGGAGTGCAGTCCTCTGAAGGCTATGATACATCCACCCAGCCCAAGGACACAGGCATTCCTGAGAGTCAGTCCGACATGCTAGGAAATGAACAGGATACTGTAGTAAACCTTCTGAGAAAAATCAAAAGAAATTTACAATATCTCAGCCTTGACACAAACGACAATGAGCAATGGGAGTCTATAAAGAATGAAATCCCCCCACCATCCACGCTACAGAGTCAGATAAAAGGAAAGTCCACCTATAGTATGGCAACTGAAGCACAATCTCTCTTGAATGTTGTGGTTCAGATCCTAGTGAACACTCTGGGCCTTAAAATAAAGGACCCGTCCAAGGTACAGTGGTATGAAGTGGAACAACTGTTATCCCAGCTGGGGGTCTCTTCCCACTCTGAGAGGGTCTATGACCCAAAGACTAGCCAACCAAGGAGGAGAATGAGTTGTGATTACACCAGTCCCAAAGGAAACAAACATCCATTTATGTGCAGGGGAACTGGAAACAAGCAAGAGTTGAGTGCCAGTGCCCACAGAGCCCATGATCAACATCAGAATAGAGTGAAAAGAGGAATAGGCTTTGACCAGCTCTCCACCCTCACAGAGAAGAACCAGCTTTTCAGGTACAGGGAAAATGGAGACAAGCAGCAGCCAAGTCTTGCTGCCCAGAGAGCCTGTTACCCAGATCAAAATAGAACAAAAACTAGAAAGGAGCCCTGTCCACAGAGCAGCCCCAAGAGCAACAACCTTTCATTCAGATATAGAGAAATTGGAGAAAAACAGCAGCCAGGTGTTGACTATAAAGCCTTTGACACATGTCAAAGTACAAAGAAAGGAATGGGCTATGGTCACCTTACAAGTTCCAAAAAGAACCATCCAGTCAAGTACAGGGAAAACTGGAGACCAGAGGCAGTCAGGTACTGATGCCCGGGGAGCCTCTGCCAGAAAGGCCTTACCAAAATAGGTCAAAGATAGCCTTTGCACACCAGGAAGTCTTCCAGAAGTTGTCCCAACTGCCAAGCTATTGTGTCCCCCATGCCTCCTGGTAATAAACATTTTTTGTTTCTGCAAAGAAATTCTTTTTCCTACTGGAGCTCTTCCTCCAATGCTCATGACTCCTTCCCAGATAGTACCTGCTTCCTGGTTCATGCTCCTGCCTGTCAGCACAGTGGTTTCTGTCCCACAGTGATGGAGCAGGGGAAGGTCAGCATTGCTTCTACCTCAGTGCAGTTTCTGGAAGAGACAGGGCACTTGGGAAGGCATGGTCACTTTGAGGGGTCATCCTCACACAGTCCCATTGCTGTGCAGGTAATGTCAATCTTTCTGTCATGACAGAGACAATAGAAATCTAAGGTGTTTTCATAATGAGCCAACCCTGTGAAGACCCCACCCAGGTCTGTGGCCCAATGTCTTCCTTCTTCTGTCCTACCTTAACGCTTGTGTCACTGTGCAGATTGGTGCACAGAGAGAGACACCAGAAAGTCAAGAACCTTCCCTCATCACAAACTGTTTCAGCCCCAGTTCAGAGGAGGGAGAATCTCAACCTGCATCTCCAGGACAGCCAGAGAGAACGCCTATCCCAGGAGCCTCTACTCACCTTCATGCAAGCTGAGGCCCCAGAACCACTTACCTCAGCCTGGGTAATAGAGTAGTGACTATCCACATTCTGCCTTCCTCTCTGACTAGGTCATGGTCCAGAATAGAACTTGCAGTGTGTGATCACAGTGGTTACTGAGGGCCTTGTCACACACCCTGCCCAGTAACACAGCAAAGCCTGCAGAGAAACCAGAGACATCCCCTTGAGTCCACTCAGTGCCCTCCCTGGAGACCTAAATCTATCCTGTCCAGGCCATCACCTGGGCCAGGCCCAGAACCCTGAGACTCTCAGTTGCTATGACCCCAAATGGGGTTCTCTACTTTGGCTAAAGCTCTAGAATATTCTTCCTAGGTAATGTGATTGCCTCTCCATCTTTCACAAAATTAAACATATACAATAACTGCTGTTGACCTCTAGTGAAAGAATATATCCTGATTTTGTGCAGTTTTAGGTGACATCTACTCAAATATTTAAATGGACTGTTTTTTTTTTATTTATTTGTTTATATGTCAAATGTTGCACCCCCCTCCCAGTCCCTCCCTCACTGAGTCCCTTCCCCCCATTTCCCCTCCCCTTCTCCTCTGAGTGGGCAGGACCCCTCAGCATCCCCACACACTGGCATATCAAGTCTCTGCCAGATTATGGCACGTGTTTCTATTAGAAACAATTGATTTCTGTGCTGATCTATTTTGCCACTGTGCTGACATCCAAATATGCAGGCCCTGTCATGTTGCACCAATACTACTTTGGTGTAGAGAACGCTGGGATACACTTTTAGATTAATTACAGGTGTTATATTTTCTAATGGATAATGCAAAAATCCACAATCCTTAAAAAACTAATACAAGTTAAATGGCATCATAAATCAAGTGGGCCTAACGGAGCGCTCTACCAAACATTAAACAATACATGCCATTATCAGCAGCCCATGGGACTTTGTCCAAAATAGACCACATATTAACACACAAAGCAAGTCTCAACAGATACAGGAAACTGCATATCCTGCATTCCATCTGACCCCCATGCATTAAAATAAAGTATAAAAATTCATGGATGCTAAACAACATACTACAAAAACAAAATCGTGTGAAGGAGAAATCAAGAATTTTTTTTTAATTCTGAGAATTGAATGAAAGTCAAAGAACAACAAAAAAGAGAAAATTATAGGCCAATGAACAGGAACACAAAATTTGCAATAAAATACAAGTAGAATTCAAAAACATACCAAAAAGGTCATCATGATGAAGTTAGCTTTATCTCAGAGATGCAGGGATGGTTAAAGATCAACAAATGAAATCCACCTATGTGAGGTGGGAGGTGGGTGGGTGAGGGGGTGAAGGGGAGTGCCCTCTCAGAGGCATAGGGGAGGAGGGATGAGGTGAAGAACTCTTGGAAGGGGGTACCAGGAGGGGAGGTAACATTTGAATGTAAATAAATAAAACAATAAATAAATAAATACATAAATAAATGCAAAAAAATCTACCACATAAATAGACTAAAAGTCAGAAACTACATGATTTATATACAGGTAATATTATACAGATATATGTGCATGTACACACACATACACACACATAGGTAATTAAAAAAAGAGGAATGTCATGAAGGAAGGCAGGATGTAGGGTAGATAGAATTTGGAGGGAGAAAACTATGTCATTATACCTTAATCGTAAAAATAAAAAAAAACTATTTTAAAATAACAGAAACTCTTGTGTGGTGATTTAGCAGACATGACCATGTGAGGCAGAACTACCTGCAAGGGTTAAACCTGCTTCAGAGCCAGGCAGTGGTGGCGCACGCCTTTAATACCAGCACTTGGGAGGCAGAGGCAGGCAGATTTCTGAGTTCGAGGCCAGCCTGGTCTACAGAGTGAGTTCCAGGACAGCCAGGGCTACACAGAGAAACCCTGTCTCAAAAAACCAAAAAGAAAAAAGAAGACAATTTTTTAAAAGAGTACAAGATTGGCTGGGCAGTGGTTGTGTACACCTTTGATCCAACACTCAGGAGGCAGAACTCTGGGACTTCAAGGCTAGCCTGGTCTTCAGATTGAGTTTCAGGACAGCTAGGGCTACACAGAGAAACCTTAGCTCAAAAAAAAAAAAACAACAACAACCAAAAGAGTCCAAGACTGTTTTCTGCTGCCTTGTTCCTCACATCTAACCGGACTCTCATTGAGTCTAGAAGCTCAGTGGGATATAACAGTACCTCATATTGCTGGGCGGTGGTGGTGCACGCCTTTAATCCCAGCACTTGGGAGGCAGAGGCAGGTGGATTTCTGAGTTTGAGGCCAGCCTGGTCTACAGAGTGAGTTCCAGGACAGCCCGGGCTACACAGAGAAACCCTGTCTCGAAAAACAACAACAAAAAACCAAAAAAAAAACAACCCAGTACCTCATATTTTACGGCATCATATAAGTCTGCATAGTACTATTATTGTTGTTGTTGTTGTGTAAAGTTGTGTATTTTATCACAGAGACAAGTGTGAACTGTATGTTCGGATGGCTAGTCTTGGTTCTCAACGCGACTACATCTAGAATTAACTACATCTGGAATTAAAACCCACAAATTGCAGGCATGCCTGGGAGAAATTTCTGCTTAATTTGAAGTGGGGGGGGGCCTACTTCTTTTGTAATTCTTCTTTCATACAATACACCCCACCTGCAGTTTCCTCTCCCTCCACTCCTCCCAGCCCCCCTCCCTCTCTCCTTCAGATCCATTGCTCCTCTGTTTCCCTTCAGAAAAAAGCAGGCTTCCCAGAGATACTGACTGAATGTGGCATAATAAGATACAATAAAACTACGCGCAAACCCTCATATCAAGACTGTGTGAGGCAAACCAAGAGCAGGGACAACCCCTACTCTCTCTGTTAGGAGTCCCACAAAAACCCCAAGCTAATGGCCACACCATACATACAGCGGACCCGGCACAGACGCACAGCAGGCTCAGGGAACTGCCGCTTCAGTCTCTGAGAGCCCTGTGAGCCCTGCTTAGCTGCTGCTGTGGCCTCTGTCCTCCTGGTGTCCTCCTCCCCTCTGGCTCCTACAATTCTTCTTCCCTCTCTTCTGAAGGGATTCCTGAACTCCAAAAAGAGAAACCTGATGGTGATCTCTAATTTATTCTCTCTTCGCCTAATGTCTGCTGTGGGTCTCTGCATCTGCTCCCATCAGCTCCCTGAGGAAACCTCTCGGATGGTGATTGGGCGAGGCACTGAGGAAGATCTGCTTCTAATCCAGCTCTTTTAGGTAGGAAGACATCTATCGTTAATCCAGATCTAACTCTGACCATAGCTTCTGCTGGAAACCAATGTAAAGACATGGATGAAGGAAGCTTTTTCTCTTTGCCTGCTTGCTCTCCCCTTGCTAGAAAGTACATTCCCGGGCTGGAGAGATGGCTCAGCGGTTAAGAGCACTGACTGCTCTTCCAGAGGTCCCGAGTTCAAATCCCAGCAACCACATGGTGGCTCACAACCATCCGTAATGAGATTGGATGCCCTCTTCTGGTGTGTCTGAAGACAGCTACAGTGTACTCATCAATAAAATAAATAAATAAATAAATATTAAAAAAAAAAAAAAAAAGAAAGTACATTCCCTCACTACCATTACAGCCTACTTCTGGATTCCAGCACATACTGAAGATCAGCTAAGACATCCAGCCTTAAGGACTGAAAAACTGATAGATTCTTGGACCTTCCATCCATAGCCAGCCATTGTTAGATTAACTTAACCACAGCCTGTAAGTCATTCAAAATAAATCATAGATGATAGATAGATAGATAGATAGATAGATAGATAGATAGATAGATAGACAGACAGTTACAGAGAGATAGAGATGTTCATTTTGATACCAGAAGTGTGGTTCTAGAACAACAAAAGCATATGAATGAATCTTTTAAGTATCTAGAATAGGCTTTCCAGTTTGCCAACATGTACAGTTTCTGAAGCCTCTCCCAGGATCTCAGAGAAACCAAAAGCCCATGGTGTGAACTATATTACAATCCTAAGGAGATAAATGCATTTGATTATCCTGACTCACCAGTTGAAGGTGGCAACAGATTTGGTGACTTTGGGCATAATACTTCTGCCAGTTTGTGGAAAAATAATGAAAATGATGGTGATGGCTAGATCTCTGGATAAACTGACAAGGGACAGGGATGAGCTCCATGATAAACCACAGTGAACTTAGTGATAAAGCTGGCCAGCTCCAGAAGCACATACATAGTGTAAAGATCTGTAAGCTTTGGAAGAGAATTTTCTCTCCAGCAGCCACAGAGCTCAGGGGGGCAGAGAATCAAGCCCAAGCCCTCATTATAAAGTTAGCTGAATTACAGAAAAAATTCAAGTCCCAACTTTAGAGGTTTTCAGAATTAAAGTAAGGGCATTAACTGGTTAAGAATGAGATCCAAAACGTGGGAAGGAGATGTATAGGAAGATCGATTGAAGATATGAACTTCGAACCCTCAGATTCCCCAGGGTTTATCTGACCTGAGGAAACAGGCTCTCTACCCTCAGCTCCGCCCTTCGAATATTGCTGTCTTCACCTGTGACTGAGGACATTAATCTTTCATTGTCGTCTAAACCGGCAGTGACTTCCTCTTAAGGAAATGTCAGGTAAAGACAGTACTGATGTCCTCTGGGCCCACCAATAGTTGCTTGTGGGCCTCTAACCGTATTTAATGCAAAGCCAGCTCCTAGAGAGGAGACAGAAATTATAGTTCATTAGGAAGTACACAACACTACTAAGGAGCTTAAGTTTGCTAATTCATTCAAGCAGAAGTCTGGGCAATATGTGTGAGAATGGATTTTAAGGGTTTGGGGTAATGGAAGGAAAATAAACCAGGTTAAGGTTGAATTTATTGATGTGGGACCTCTGAGTAAACATTCTAGGTTTAGTATGGAACTTTGTACAGTTTTAAAAGGTGTCAAAAGATTGTTTGACCACAACAGCCTAATGGAGACAGGATGACAAAAGACACAGACCAGATAAGAGTGGGTATGTGTCACTCTTCCAGGCAAAGAGCTAAGACCTGCTGAGGTGCTCGCCAAGGGTGGAGAAATACAGAATGGGTAGTAGAAGGAGGAAGTTAGCTATAAATACCAGCGAAGGCCACGTGACCAGTAGCAAAAAGGAAGATTATAATTGACATGAGAGTTTCTGTTGTATTTTGTTAAGGATGTGTTTGTTCAGATATTTGTGTTTTCTTTCTTCGATGTCTCTATCATGTGATGTAACATCAATTAAGAGAATATTAATGGTTATCATATTTAAATGTGAGATACTAAAAGAATGCCCCTCCTAAATTTATAATGTGTTTGTGGTTGTATGATGGATAGTTATATCATGTTAGGTATAATCATGGTCATATAGATATGACCTGGCTGTTGTTTTCATTTGGAAATTAGTCACATGGGAACATATGATTGTGTGTCAAGTTGACAAGGGGTGGGCTTATGATTAGTCTTGTCAGATTGAATACATCTGGAATTAACTAAAACCCCAAACAGAGGGTACACCTGTGAGGAATTTCTGATTAATTTGAAGTGGGAAGATCTACTTCTAATTCAAATCTGAAGGTGAGAAGACAATACATATATTTGTCTGTCAAGAATTTGCTTACTGTGGAAAGACTGGACACTATCTAATCCAAAGAAAAGTGGCTTCTGATTTGAATCCTGTGGGCTAAACACTAAGTGGTTCCTCGATGGGCTGGAGCTTCCAGAAAAGGTAACTGGAAATGAGGTTAACATGCTGAAGAATGCAGACACCCCAACACTACAGTGGTTGGACACATGGGATTGCTTCCTAAAGAAGGGTATGCACACGGCAGGAAGACACATGGATCTTCTGAGAAGACTCTACTTTTCAAACACCATCCTCTTCTATCTCTTAGAACCATGTGTTTACCTGAATATACGTTCTGAGCTTTGCTAAGGATGTGTAAGCATTGTGAAAATCTACAAAGAGCATACCTCTGCTGGAAGGGATTGAGGGGAAGAGAAGGAGGTCTCCTGGAGAAGAATGGCATTGGTGAAGCCAGCATGGTGCGAATATAAGGAAGAATTTTACAACACCAACCATGTGGCATCACTGGAGCTAGCCCCAGGGCTCTTAGGAATCTGCCACAACCCCTCATGGAATGCCTCTCTCAGCCCTCCACCTCTCCCACACAGCAGAATATGATATGACTCATTCTGGAGCTGTTTACTTTCGAACTCTGCCTAGCTGTGGCTGGATTTCCTGATCTACAGACTGGTGACTCTCTATGTCCTTTACTTTTCTCTTCATGGACCTTAGTAAAGAAGCATGGTTATTGTCCTGACCTGCAGGTGGTTATTGTCCTGACCTGCAGGAATAGCTTCAGAAGGTAAACCTGGACTGTCAGCATAGGAGGTCTGAATCCTTGCCACCTTTAAATTATTAGGAATCAAATTTGATAGTGAAAAAGACTGTCCAGGTGGAGAGAGAAGGAAGCAGGTCTGGGCCGCCCCGGGGACATGTCACCTGGGAGGTTGGCAAAGCCTGTGACGCGATGAGCTGAGTACGTAGGGGAGATCAAGACGTCAATGGAAATAAAGGGAGTCGGGAGGAAAGATGAGAAGACTCGACTGGCTCTTCCTGTAGGGGAGGCGGGGCCTGTGAACACAGGTCATGGGTGTGGCGGGATGGCTCACTGTGGTGGTCCCGAGAGGGTCCGTGGGAAACAGTTGAGCCCTGAGTCTTTTCCTCGGGTTCCTAGAACTTGCTCTGTAAATTCATAGGTCTTGGGGATTGAACGGAGACAAAATGGGTGCCCTGGACTTTTGGATTTGGCTCTCTTTGACGGGGTCCTTGTGATCCTGCTTGAACAGCAATGAGCTCCAGGAATTTATGTATCACTTGGCACCTGGCTTGCCTAGGGAGTCATCATAGTACTGAGAACTTAAAAGAAAAGATACACAGATGGTTATCATTCCCACCAGCAAATTCTGGCATGGCCAGTAGCTGTGATAATCCCAGAAACCTCCGGACTGCCCCTCCGCTCACCATTCCGTTACAGCCTCCCACAGTCACTGCAGGGCTTGCAGGGACAGAGTGTCTAGCAACTGGATGCCTAGCCGTCTTACACACCAGTGCTGTGGGAATGAACGGCTCCCAACTGTGGTGGGGGCCAATGATCGTCAGGCAGTGTGGGGCTGCTGAATCTATTCTGTTGTTGTTTTCTGTGGGAAGTATTAGGAGCACGAGCAGGAGTACGGGTAGGACATGCTACGGGGTTCCCTCCAGGATTCCGGAGTGCTGGCTTGGAGGATCGCTCGGTATTGCTTTTGGATTTGTTGTTCTGGACTAGAAAGGGAGGGAGCTTTGAGGGTGTGAAAGGAACATTCAGAAGGGGCTGATTTCAAAATATTTGAAACCTGCCACCTTCACAGAGGCTCTTCCAGAAACTGGCCCTCCTTGATGGTGCCTTGTCTCCCATGAGCACCTGCGCTCGGACAGTGGTCCAGGGAGAGACAAGCAGATCCATTAGCAGGAAGAGAACTAGAACATTGATGATTTTTCTGCCAGGGCTTCCTGAAAGATCCTCTCAGAGGTGGGGAAAGCTGAGCGTTCTTCTGCACAGACAGCCCAGTGATCCTGGAATCTTGATGAATGAGGAGGAAGATCCCTTCCAAGGCAGTGCTCAGCCAGATGACTCCAGCAGGGAATTCACTGGGAACTGCTGCAAACTGTGCAATTTCCTCTTCCCCTTAACCCTACCTTGTTGAAGTCCTATCCCTGACTCCCACTGGCTGACTGGGACCAGGGAGTTACCCTCTTCCATCCACAGTCTTTTCTTTCTCCAGCATCCTCTCTGGGATCAAGTACATCTGTCAAGCCTGGTGCTTCCATATCTATACTTTCAAGCCTTCCTGTTCCCCAACATGCCCTGCAGCCAGCACCCCACTTATTCTGAAAGCCCCCAGCACCCTTCATAATAGCAGAGGGTTCTCCTGGCAACCCTCTAGAGCTATCTACTTTTCCTGAGTTATCCTTTTAGGCAAGAGAAGGATGCCATGGCCTGGGTGCCACTGTGCCTCTGAACATCGCACTTGTCTAAACCACACAGCGTCTTTGGGAAGCTCTAGCGCTAGAAGCATATCAACACTGGAGACTCAGACAGGACCTGGCAGAGAAAGAGCGACCAAGGCTATCTCAGCTGCATTATCAAATAGGAATGAAAGAGACAGTGGGAACTCTTTTAGCATTCCAAGAAGGGTACTATCCCACTAGAGAAGCCCCACGTTCACGACCTAAACCTGGCAACCACCCAAGTCCCCATTTCCAATGACCTTCACTTTGGAGACTAGGGTTCAATATGGAATTCTGGGAAACAAATCATTCAATCAATGGAGGACACACAGGACAGTCAGAGAGAGATAAAGTTCTTGGTATTAGTGTCTGGAGAATGGTAGGAAGGTCTAGAGGATAAAAATCCAAACTGTTATGAGGACAAAAGTAAACACTCTTATTGGTCTAGGTGAGCCAGGAATGGAAGATAGGTTTGTGGACTGTGAGTTACAAATGCTTGGGGTGAATTATAGCTGGTTGCTTCCATCCCTGGCCTGGCAGAGGCCCAGCATGAATGTGGAGGAGGGCCTGTGGAAGGGCCTGCAGGAATGGCCATGTACAAGCACCTCTGATTAGATGATCTTCTATGGGATGACAGATAAATGAGTCAGAGAATCTGGGAAAGAGGCTGTGTGGTGGAGGAGAGGCTCTCCCCTGGCCTATCTCTAATGGGACTCTAGTGGGCTACTTACTAAACACTGCCAGGAGGGGGCGCCAATAACTCAACCCCACCCCCACTCCCCTAGTAACCTTGCTGCCCAGGAGACTGTTTCCACACCCTAGAATGCTGGGTATTCTCTGCCCCATGGTCCTAGAAGCTCTAGTATTTCTGGTGATGAGTCCATCACTACACTGAGGGTCAGAGTGGGAGAAGTGACCCACCCAACACCATGAGCCCATGACTAGTCTGTTCCTTCTTACTGATGAGCATTCAGACAAAACACTTCTCCATCATCAGTCATCCCACAGGGACTACTGAGGTCAGCTCTACTCCTGAGTGATTACAGATACAGTTGTTATAACAATTCACAAGCTTTCTTGTGCACGAAGTTTCCATCTTCCTTTATATAAATGCCCTTGTGTATGACGCTGGGTCTACAGTAGGCTGTGCTTCCTTTTTGAAGGACCTGCTCATGGGGACACAACAAGCAATAAGGTGAGGACTGCAGCCCAGTGACTGGAAGGAGATGGTGCCTCTGAGCACAGCAAAGCCCAGAGCAATCACACAAGTCTCTGGTTTCCCAGGAGTCACAGAAAAGTCGGTCCATGTGTCTGGGAAAAGAGCATGCTCAGGAAGCCAGAAATATCTCCAAGAGCATCTGAGCTCACAGAACTCCTAAAAAAATGTCCACACAGGGCATCCATGGGCAACAGGAGAGAGACCTGTAGACAGTGTCTGAGGATCGAGAGTGTGCAAACAATTGCAAAGTACACACACACACTCTTAATATGCTGATCCCTCTTGTGACTCTGCCAGCAAGAAATCCCATGTAAGTCCTTGAGTTTCCAGTACGGAGAGTTGATTTGGACACAATTCCTCAGTGTTTACAACAACGAGCTTTCCAAGTTTCAGAAGTGTGACAGTCTGAAAGAATTGTGGGAAGTCTCCACTAGGATATTGACACTATCAATAGAGTGTCACAGAGAATTTGATGGAACTAAGGGGGAGAAGGGAAGTTTGAGGCCACAGGATCTGAGTAAAGTTGGGGCTCAGAGTCTGGGACATCGGCAAGGCAAACCTTTCAAGACTGTCTTGAGCCAAAGAAGACAAAATGGCAGTGGTAGCTCAGGTCACAGAAGAAGTCTTGGCAAGTGCTGTAAAACTTGGGATTTACTGACGTTAACTATGCCCATTGCAGCCAGGCAGTGGTGGCACACACCTTTAATACCAGCACTTGGGAGGCAGAGGCAGGCAGATTTCTGAGTTCGAGGCCAGCCTGGTCTACAGAGTGAGTTCCAGGACAGCCAGGGCTATACAGAGAAACCCTATCTTGAAAAACAAAAGCAAACAATCAGACAATGCCCATTGTTGTGGATGGGACTGGCATTTCGCCCATGGTTTAAAACTAGGATCGGGAAAATTAGTCACTGACTCCAAGTGGAGAGGTAGTGATATTATTTGCCTATGTACAGGTATTATTAATATTGTCTGTGGCTCCAGTTAGAGAGTCAAACAGATAGATGGTATAACAAGAAAGATATTTTGCTCTATTATGCCTCACAGAATACTCAAATTCTGTCTATGTGGGCACCACAGGAAGCTTGGGTTTTATTCCTGCCTGGTAAAATAGACAAGGCCTAAGAATAGGCACATACAGTATTTTAGTTTACTTCATTTGTTTTGGTTTAAGTTTCAAAATGGGTGTGATTTTGAGTTTAGTGGCTTTATTATTCCTCTTGAAGAGACGGCAGGATACAAGCCTTCCTGGTTGCTGACTGAAGGATATGCTATTTTAGGAGTAAGGTTTTGTCTTTGCGTGTTTAGAAAAGATGATTAGTGTCTTTATACCTTCCAGAGTTATATGGATCAGATATGACAAAGGGAGATCCCCAGAGGACTAGATACCAGAGAATCAAACAAAAAATATATCTTGATGATACTAAAACTTTGTTTTGAGATTTGTATATTACAGAATATACAGCCTTGGTGAATCTCATCATCAGACAAGCTGAACTGCCCTGCTTCAACTCCTGATGTCTTGGACTTCCAGCCAGATCCAGTTAAGATACAGACACCAGAGACTAAATCAATCATTGGTGTGGCCTTCTTTTTTTTTTCTTTTTTTGTTTGTTTGTTTTTTCGAGACAGGGTTTCTCTGTATAGCCCTGGCTGTCCTGGAACTCACTCTGTAGACCAGGCTGGCCTCGAACTCAGAAATCCACCTGCCTCTGCTTCCCAAGTGCTGGGAGTAAAGGCGTGTGCCACCACTGCCTGGCTGGTGTGGTCTTCTTAAGGACAATCAACTCCCCCATTTTCCCTACCCTCCCTTCCCCTTCAAAAATATCTCACTGCCCATATTCAGCTTGAAGAAGTTATGAAGAGTTGGCGTCCCTGGCCTTTGGGGCTGGAGGTGGTTATTATAGGTCGTCTTTCTAGGGAATGTAGAAGTGGCCATAACTGGACTACGGAGTTAATAGTTAGAGTTGATGGTATAGCCATACTCTCTTTTAGTAGAAATCTTTGTTACTAAGTTGAAGTCATAATTTCTTATTTTGGTACAGAATTTATTTTGATGCAAAATCTAGATTGTCATTGGTATAAATTTCTTCTATTGATATAAAAAATTTGTAAGTACAGGGCTTAGACCCAGTCCTTCTATAACTGTTACTATAAACTGATCTGAGATGATTAAGCCTGTGAGTTAAGGGCCAAATAGCAAATTCACGGCTCTGACTTTATTGTTAGGGTGTTTTCAGATATTTTAATTAGAAATAGCTGAGAGTAGTTAACAGCGAACAGTCCAGATTACTTTACATAGATAGTTGGTTTTCAAAACCGTCAGAAATCCTCAGAATGGGACATTTAATGTTATTAATTCACTTGTTGAGACAAGTCTGTTCCTGACAGCATTCCCTTTCTTGGATTCAAAGAAATTGAGCGTCAATGGAGTTGCTCCAGTTGTGGTGAGACAGCCACTAGGCAAGAATTGCCTCATTTTATCTACAGACAAAATACTGTCCAGAAAAAGGACACAATTTACAGGTTAAAACAGCTTAGTTCTGCTGAGACAGAATAGGCTAGTCCTTAAAAACTCCTGTTTTTCAAAGGTCTGTCAGATGATCCTGGGCTAGAAGACTGAAGACGGATGCTCCAATTTCCTGACTTACTGGGGCTGTATAGGTAGGCAGCTGTCTCTACCATTTATCTCAATTTTGGAAGCTATGTTAGGCTTCCTATATCTTCAGATAGGTTTGTCATTCTTGGATTTCTGACGGGGTTGAAAAACTACTTATAGTCTCATAGCCAATCCAGGCTACTTACTTTGAGAGAACAGATCTGAGAGGATGGTTTTCAGATGGCATACAATCTAAAGCCAGGACATAAGAGCAGAATTATAGTCTTTTAAATTAAGATAGATGGTATTGACAAAAATGATGGACCGAATGTTAGGTCTATCTTGTACTTGATAACTTACAAAAGAGTAATAGTTGTGTTCAACTTATATGTGAGATAAAAGTCTTAAGTGAACAGAAAGTGGGAAGTGTTGTGGATGGGCCCAGCGCTGTTTGTATTTGTGTAAATTCCACACTCCTGGGAGAAGCTTTGGACAGAGTCACGTGACTTGTGTACCATCCCCCTAATGAATAAAGGAGCCAATCACTAGGTGAATAGGAAGGACTTCCAGGTTAGATAGCGGAAGAGGAAGCAGGAGAGAGATAGGCCTTTTTGGATAGGGAATAGGGTAAGAGCAAGATGTAGCCGCTACTGTCTCCCCGTTTCCTGGCGGATCCCTCAGGATTCGCCACTGGAGGAATTAGATTTATATGGCTTATAAGATTCTAATTGTTGCACTCAAGAGATTGAGTTCAGTTCTGCAGACACCATCTCAGCAGGTGTCTGGTGGGTGATTGCTAGCAGTAGCCTCCCAGGATAGTCTTCACCTGCAGAGGCATCGCAGGCATTTGAGTGCTATGAGACTGGGAAACTGCATGGGTGCCATGGCAAGAGAAGGCTACGGGAGCCTAATAGGAGAGGAGAGGACAGAGCTAGGGTGATTTGACTTTTCAGAACCATGTTAGTTACCACTCCCTTTACTCCACTTAAAGGGAGCTTTACCATGTTTCCTGGACCATATGCGGTGGAGGATGGGGGAACACTCTGCCAAGTACTGCAGCTGGCAAGGGGAGGGGCCAGCTCTCCAGGTCTCATTCCTTGAGAGCCAGCTTTCTCACAAAGCCCAGGTAAGGGGTGGGGCAGCTCTGCACAACCCTCAGACATCAACATGGCCCCGGTTGCCACCTAGACCAGGGATGCCTGCTTGTCCTTTGGTGGTAACAAAGGCCCACGGCTTCAGGGCCATGGACCCAGACATGTCCCTGGGTGGCAGCATAAGCCAGGACTTAACCATGGCCTGAGGTGACTGCACTGGCTACTAAGATCAGGCTGGGTGGGAGTCTTGCCCTGAGGTCACCACTCCCTTTACTCCATTTAACATAAAGGACTTTTGTTAATATGTTTATTTCCTTGAACACAGGGCTTGGCTCCATTCTACTTCCTGGTGCCCCTTTTTCCTCGATTTGTACATTTTGTATTTTTACTTGCGCAATTTGCTCATGCTCATTATTGATCTTCACAGGAGTGAACACTGTAGGCATAGTTTTTTCCAACCTACTTTAATAAGGGTTCAAAACTCTAGCCCACCACCCACCAGAGGTAGTGGGAAAAAAAGTTATTAGGACATGGGGGAAGTAGACCTGCTTAGAAATCTTCATCATCATCAGGATATCAGCAGTTAAGTCCCATAGCAAACACTTATTCGGAATCAGGAGCTACAGTTCAATTCTGAAGAAGCTACAAGGCCCAAGACAAAGCAACAGAAGTGGCAAGAAGTCGCAGGAACCTCATGAGAAGTTCTTTGGCCAATTTCTGATGTCACAAGCGGAGCTCAACAACACAATAGGAGGCGAAGCAACACGTGTGTTGTTAGTGAAGACTAGCAAGGCGGAGCAAAGCAAACCACTGGTGGAGCTCCCCCTGTCTGTGGGGTTGCATTTATTCCTCATCACATGGCCTTTCACGAGTCTGCTATAGCAAACCATCCTTTCACCTGTGTCTTCTTCAGCAAAACATCATTTGACATAACTGACTTTACAAAGAAATCATAAGTTTCCACTTCAGAACACTAATAACCACATGTCAGAGTCAATACTGGACTGTTTTGATATTTCCTCTGCCAACTCCTGTTGTGGATGGCCCTGTTGCTGCCTGTATTTTGATGCTAATTCTACTTTCCCAGGAGGGGCTATCTGGAACAAGGAATGAGTCACATACTCAGGTGACTTCTAGTGAACCTTCCCCAAATGAATAAAGGGACCAATCACTGGGCCAGTAAGGGGGACTTCCGGGTTGGACGGGAAAAGAAGTAGGGAGAGAGATGGGGGCTTTGGACTGGGATAGCGAAAGGACATTATGTAGCTAGTCTCTTCAGGTTTCAATGGTGGATCCACCAGGATTTGCCACTGGAGGATTTAGATTTATAGGATTCTAGTTGTTGCACCCAGTGATTGAGTTACCATTGTTTCTGAACTAAATTTGTGTTGTGTGGTGGGGGCTCTATAGAGAAAGGTACAGCAGCAAGGCGTGGGTTTGCCTGATGTGCACCACAGAGGCCATGGGGGTTTTGAAGCATGGGGCTGGCATGGTGGCAACCGCCAGTGGGAACTTAGGGAGCTGGATGGAGAGATTTTGGATTCATGGAGAGTCTCCATGAGATAAGAACAGGCCGGCCACTGCGTACCAGGGTGTAGCACAGGAACTTGGTGCCATCCTTTTTAGTATTTCCCTGCAAATCCATTAATCCAAGATGCTTCAATTTAGCCTCAGACAGCCTTTTTAGACAAGGCAAACTGAAACATTACCTGTGCAAGGGAAGCTACCTAAACAGAGAGTAAACAACTCAAAATAGCTTCAGGAAGTCCCTACAACTGACCAGATTAACTGGGCCCCTCCATCCCAAGAGTAAACAAGCCAAGATGCCTGAAAAGAAGCAGAAACCCAGAGCTACCTGGAAGAGATTAAGCCCAACTGAGTTCCTTGGAATGGACACTCTCCAACCAGTTGAGCTGTCTGCAGGCTGTATAGTGTGCTCCAGGTTCCCAGCTTTTGTGAGCTGTCACCTGTCAAAAGCCATCTAGAAAAGGCTATGGCAAGCCAGTGAGTTTCTTAGAGATGGTCCGCCATTTTGCATGGTTATCGTGGGTGCACTCTGGAGAGGCATAGCCCAGAGACTTCATCCCAGGGATGGCTTCTCGCTGCTGATCTTCCTTTCCTGTCATTATTACATAGCCTGATGATTCCTGGGCCTCAGCCCACCCTATCGGGCAAATGTCCTATAGATCAACAGGAAGATGAACTTCATGAATTAATGCTGTTTAATCCCCTGCTATCCTCTCCCACCTTTGCCCAACTGGCAGTGCTATTGGGAAGCATCAGCAAAGGGAAGACATGCCCCACAGGTCCTCAGTCCTGATGTTTGTTGTTGAGAGGAATAGGTATGGAGGGGCAGCAGACTTTGATAACTAGTATGTGGGGTTGTTCTAGGTGTGTCATGGGGCAGTAGCAGGGTGTGTTCATATCGAGCAGTGTATGTGGAGTGGGGTGGGGTGGCAGCTCTAGGCTGTCTACTTTCCAAGAACAGCTTCTCTTATGATTGCTTCCATGTGAAAGATTTTTAGTCATTTAAGTGGGTCCGTTGCTGGGCTTTGTGGTCACTTCCATGTGTCAGGTTTCTGTCCCTTCCCCTTAGCACTTGCTATATCACTGAGGCTCTTGGTAAGTGCCAGAACCTCAAGTGCACAATCTTGAGGAATCATGTCCATCTCTTCTTGGTCTAAGCCTAGTTGCTCCATGTGATATGTTGGGCATCAGACTGTCATTCTGCGAAGTCTACAGATGAAACGTCACCTGAACAATTGTGCTGCTGAAGAAGGGCATCCAAGTCCCTTTATATTGCTCTCAGTCATGCATAAATGCAAATTTATACAAATTATGTCGGGTTCCTACTTCAGGACTACAGTCTACGTAATTACAAATTCTATCTACATGATACCGATGACAGTACCTAGAGGCCCCAAGTTTCCATCTTCACGTTAGCATTTGCACCCTGGAACAGGGAGTCCATGGTCACTGTCCTCAGGAGATCCAATTCAGCATCCCGGCACAGACATGCACTCACTTCACGGCTCCACTGAGACACTTTCTTAATCTGTTTAGGCAGGTTTTCTGAAGCATCTGTGAGTTCAGACAAGCCTGGGTGACCTACACTGTGAAATATACAGTCAAATCAGGGGCACTGGGAAGTCTGAACAAGGAGACCCACATGCAGACCCCAGATTTTATGGTGAATGAGGAACAGCTCTGGTCTTTAGTTGGATACTGGAAGAAAGACCACATCATCACCCAGAACATTTCAACCAGAGCCCATGAGCTGCTCAGAGCCTCAGGAAATGACTTACTGGTCTCCCCAGTAAAAGGAAAATAGGAGGTGCTCTCCATCATCACTGGGGAGCAGTAGGGAGCACAGGGCCTCAGACTGGGAAACTCCTGGCTATGTTATGTTATAAAAAGTGACCAAGTACCTACAAAAGGGAGGGAATTTAAGAAATGGAGAAGAGAGCAGAAACCCCACATTCTCCAGGGCCAGAGTCTATGGCCTCTTCAGAGAACAGCAAGTTCGTTACACATGTCACTGGGGCTAAAAGGGACTACAATGCCTGTAGAGGATGCCTTTGTGTTTTCTGTTCTGGCAGCGGCTCTATGAACAGATTAGCAGAAACAGCTCCAGATCCACAGTGCCTAAGCTTGGGCGCTCCGCTCTCTGATTGCTCACCTCACACTTGGACAGCTGGGCAGGTTGAAGACACACGGAAAAATCATCTTCCACAACACAGCTCGTGGAACAGCTGCAGAATCGAGAGAAAGGATGGTGCCTCAGAGCTACCACACTGGGCTGGGGCCAAAGGAAGGTGTGGCTCTCAACTCAAGCTGCCAAGACCAAGCATCCTTCATCCTGATGAGTAAGCCACCAGGCATCCCTGAGACTTGCTGTCCTCCCCTGTGACCCCCACCTGCTCCCTCCAGCAGTGAGAAATCTACAAACTGGGCATGGGTGCTAGGTTGGTGGTTCATTCTTCATCTGACTACTTCTCTCAGGTAGCAAAGGCAACAGCACTCTCCAGAGCAGCAGTGACAGACACCAACCATGCCACAGGAAGTCACTAAGCCTCCTGGGTAGTGCCTTTTCTACATCCCTGAGACACACCCTCTTTTTGGAAGATTACTAGCTGGTGTGAGAGCCCATGATCCATTTGGACTATCCTTCCTAGGAGCCTGATACATGACTGGGAGCCAGAACGCAAGTCTCTTCCTTGCCCATGCCCTAGCATCATGAATACACAGTAGGACTAAAGGCCTGACTCGGTAGTTACCTGCTGACCTAAACCTGCTCTGGCCCCACGAGCAAGCTGTTCAGTATCTCTGACCTGTTTCCTGTGCTAGGCTGTTAGGCTCACTTGTGGAATCCAAAGAAGATGGAGTTGGTGGCCACTGGTGAAAGGATGACATAAACCCCATTTGTCTCCATTTTAGGACCAGTCCCAGGAACTAGGCAGTAAGTCACCAGCTCCAGGAACAGCCTGAAGATAACCACGAAAATGGGGAAACATCTAAGGATGGGTCATCTGTGCTAGGCAGCCCTATCTCATCCTGTGGTTAAACGTTCCTGACACAGGAATGCAGACCACTGACCGCCTGGCGCAAGCCAATCAGAAGCAGACCTCTGTGACCTCCCCAACACCCACCAATGAAATTTTGATTACTTAACCTGCTCTCTAAATATAGGACTAACATAGTAGCCCATCAAAGTTGAACTAATGTCACTGTTTGGCCCCTACCAATTACGTTAGAGACTACCTAATCCTATAAGAAGGCCTGCATACCTCTGTCTGGGGTCGCCATTTTGAGGAATGGTTGACCCCTGCATGCTGGCTGTTTCTGCAAAATAAATCTTCTTTGTCTTTGTATACTATCTGAGTCTGGGTCTTCCTTCAGCAAATTTTGGACCTTTGAGGTACAGAATGGCTGTCATGCCCATGTAGGTTCCAGGGAGAGGTTGCTTACCCTTGTCAACACTAGCTCCTCCACAAAGGTCTGGGACAGGATCAAAGAGGAGATATGCTACCTACTACCTCCCCAGATGGCCCCAGGGTCTCTCCAAAGCTACACCACTGCCTTCTCTCAGTAACATTTGCTCCTCTCTGTCAGGCAGGGTTGGTGACAACTGTGCTTGAGATAGAGGTAGCCTGGCCAATAATAAGGTTAGACCAAACCCCTGAAACCTGTCTTCTCCTAGAGGCTGGTTCTCAGTGGGCTTAATGACACTAAACAGTCCACACATTTGCCCCTGCATGCAGCCTCCTGTGGGCAGCTGTTCATTACAGGGAGAAGTGTTCCACTAGGAAGGTGCCCACAACACGACAGGCAACTCACACAAAAGGAACACAGCTGATGTGACTGGCTGACACTCCCAGCCCAGTGGTGATGAAGGTTTCCATCTAGGCCTGGCCCCAAAGGTAAGCCACTGGATATAACTTAGTTCAGTAGCTACCAGTAATGTCGTATGAGACCACTGTGCTGCAAGCCTGGGCAAGGCCCACTCACCTTTCTGAAATACAGTGCCAACTCAGCAGTCCAGCCAAACTGATGAACATTTTCTTTTTTCTCTCTCCAGCTTGCCGGCACCATTCTGTCAGGCAAAAACAGACTTGGCTGTGATAATCTAAAAAAAAAAAAAAAAAGTCCTCACAGGAAAGATCCTTTCCTGATTTGTTGGACACAGCATACAGTGGGGTTGGGCCTCCTGGCTTGGGAGGAAAATTGGAGACATGGGGTATGTAGCAAAAGCAATAGTAGACAGAGGAAGTCAAGGTGAGGGGGTGCAGCTGTCCTTGGGGACACTACACAGATCAGGATTCCCAAGCTTAGCTCTGCTCTGAATCCTGGGGTATAGGAACTCCATGGGGCTAAATCACACCCAACCTGTCTCCCCACTCACCCCATCAGGGCCATCCACCAACCTGGGATCACAGGTTCCTCTTCCCCCATGTGAAAAACTATTTCTTGGGGCCCAGAAACCTGAAAGGGAAAGACAGATCTGCAGAGTGGGAAGATGTGTGTCTCAGCAAATGGCTTGTTACCTCCCCTCCCCCATGGGGCAAAAGGAGGTTTCTTTGCCTCTAGGCAGCTTTGGCCATACTTAACTCATCCTAGCTCTGAGCAGGATGCTGTGGAAGTTTAGCCCCAAGCCTTACTTCTTCACTGAGATTTCCAGTAGAGAAACCTACAGCTGTTTGCTTACCTCCTCCATCGCAGGACAGAGACCTCTGTGATGGGCTTGCAGTCACACCGCCACCTGCACTTCCTACGTGGATCCTGGTGCAGCTGTCTCAGTCTCAACCAGGCTGACCTCCATCCCGTGCGTCAGCGTCAGCGTGCACTTCAAAGCACACAGACACAAAGAACTCTCTTAATGACTTTGAAGTACACAGGACTTGACTGTTGCTCACACTGCTGTGTCTCAGCTCTCCCGTTGAGTCCCCCTCTGAGCATGTGACCTCTTTAGCCAAGCCTTTCCTGCTGCCTCTGCAGTCTCGCACCCTCTGCTGGCAGTCTCTAGCTAAACCCTTTCAGGTTACACAGTAGGTGACGCTGTGGGGCTGTTCTTTCTGAACTCATGGAGGTGTTAGTTTGAATGCCCCATAAAGGGGATGGGTAGCATAAGACAAATTGTAAATGACATTAGAAATGCATAGATAATAAATCACCTCAGTCTGAACTTTATGGTGCCCTTCCCCAGCCTTGAGCAGGCCAGAAAGAAGTTGATCTTGCTATAACAGGACCTAGGTGGAGTTATCCCTCCTGGCTGCACATGCAACTTCCTACAGGAACTTAGAAGAATAGATTGCCTGCTGACCTTGACTTATGACATAATCCGGCTGACACAAGGATGGGTTAGGTGGGGCTCTACCTATCTATACAAGAGCTGAATATTAAACTTTGAGCCTTGAACTTTGTCTTAGCTCCATGTTTCTTTCGCCTTTCATTTCCAGCCCTCCTTTCAGGTGAACCCAGTTCATCTGTGGCTGCTAGGCAGCTACACTTTGTCACCCCGCTTACCTCATTTGGTGTGACTCCGTTGACTTCCCCCTCCACTGGAGTCACTTTCTTCTCCCTTGTTTGTTAGGCTGGCAGGCAACAGCATAGTCTCCGCACACAATTCCCCATCCTCCTCTTCACCCTATTCCAGCCTTGGTGTAGACTGTGGGAAGAGGCTGTCTTTGCACTCTGCACTTGGACACCTGAGAAATTTTCTCCAGAAGATGTTTCCTGATGGGACCCGTGCCTCTTATTCTCATGTGTGGCACTGGCGGTCACACTCCGGGGTGCCTTTTCAGATGGCATATTCTGGGTGCGTGGGCTGTTCTCAGTGGTGACTGCAATCTGGGGTGCTCTGTAGGACAAATATTTTTCAGAAAACATATCCTCAGAGGATGTGTTACCTAAGGACACACGCTTGGAGGTCATGCTGGTCTCCCAAAAGCTGCTGTTCATGAGCCGAGCAGCAACAGGAGCATGCCAGGGATCTCTGTTAGGAATGAGAGTTCTCATCTGCTGGCAGCACAGGATGTCAGGCATGCTGGGACTTTTACAGCCCTTCTTCCTTGAAAGCATGGCATCGTCAGACACGCGGTCTCTGTTTGTCAGGGTGAAGATGTGAAGAGAAGACTCGCTCCCTGTCCTCTTTAGGGGGAGATGGAAGGTGGGCGGGCCTATGGGTGTCATGGCAACAGGCTGCACAGGCTTCACTAGGTGCTTAGCATTGTCCCCCCAAGGTGACTGATGTTTTAAAATTAGGTAAGTTGCCATGATGTTATTGAATTTTTTCTCACGTAAAGAGTCTCTAATGTCCTTGGTATTGTAACCCATGGCCCACATAGCCACCACAATGCTGGGAGCTGGGTTGCTGGGGCATGCCTCAAAGGAAGAGGCCTGTTTGGGGAGGTCTTTACCACCTCTGAGCCACTGGTGCTTCGTAATGTCACAGATCTTGGGCCTCTGGTCTGGGTCCACAGTGAACAACTGCATGATGAGGTTTGCAATGTCTGGCGAGAGCACGGGTGGGATGGAGTACGAGGGGTCCAGCATCTTCTCCTTCATCTGGGAATAGGTCTTTGCCTCAAATGGGAAGCGCCCTGTCACCATCGTGTACAAAACCACTCCCATGCTCCAGATGTCATTTGCCTGAGCGTCATACTCCACATCGGTGAAGATCTCCGGGGCGCAGTACTCAAGGGTACCGCAGAACCCTCTGAACCTCTGCCCAGAGGTGACTTTGATGGCCAAGCCAAAGTCACACAGTTTGACACTCCCTTTGCCATCCAGCAGGATGTTGTCCGGTTTGATGTCCCTGTGAGCAATGCTGTTTGCGTGGCAGTAGTTGACGGCATACGCCATCTGGGTGAAGATGCGGCGGGTCTCGTCTTCCTGCAGACAGCCCACCTTCTCGATGTGGCTCACCAGGTCGCCCCCGGCGGCGTGCTCCATCACCATGTACGTGTGCGCTCTGGTTTCAATGATGTGGAACAACTTGATAATATTTGGGTGGTCCAGTGACTTAATGATGTCTATTTCAGTCATGATAACAGAGTCATTCTTCTCGCCCCTTTCCAGGACCTTGACAGCAACACAAACCCCCGTGTGGAGGTGGCAGGCCAGCTTCACCTCGGCAAAGCTGCCTTTGCCCAAGGTCCTGAGGATCATGTAATGATCGGTGAGCGTCACCTCTTCGGAGGGGCTGGCCTCCAGCTCCGGCTGCATCGTCACCTCTTCCCTTCCCCTTGCAAGTTGCTTGGGGATTTCGATGACAACACTGACAAAAGCAGATTATTTAAAATTAAAAACAGGTCTAGGAGGAAAGTGTATAGCTACAAATTCCTGTATCGCAAAATGTGAGACTTGTCAAACAACCTCGGGATACACTCCAAGGTCACAGAACCGAAAAAAGTAGATGACAAGATATGATAAAGATCAGAGCTGGAATCGATGATCTGGAAACCAAGGAGAGTGACACGAAGGGTCAAAGAAACAGAGTCAGTTATTTGAAGTAATCACAATTGATAAAACCATTGCCCAAACTAAGAGGGAAGACACAGATTAATAAAAGCAGACACCAAAGAAGGCAAGATGGTAGCACATGACAAAAACCTAAAGAATCATCCGGAAATATTTTGTAAACCTATACTCCATTAAGTTGTAAAACTAGAGGAAATGGACAAATTTCTAAACACATATGGCCTGCCAAATATGAACAAAGGCATACAAATTACCTAGGTAGATAAATAACAAGCAATGTGGTTGAAATATTAATGAAGAAATTCCAACAACAAGAACTGAAAACAAAAAACCCGGGAACCAGATATAGTCATGGCTGTATTCTATTAGATCTTTAAAGGTGATCACATGACTCTCAAACTATTTCATAAAATAGAAGGTAAGGGACGCTCCCCAACACATTCCACAAAAACAACATACCCTGTGCAAAACCTAGACAAAGATACAATAAACAGAAAAAAATTATGTTTATCTCCATAAACATAGATGTGAAAACCGTTAATGATGATACTTAATACTCACACCAAACTCAACAACCCAAGAAATGGGTTCCTCCAAGAATTTAAGGATGGTTACACAGGTACAAATTGATAAAGAATACAGCATGCATAGGAATCCAGGTCAAAAACCACATATTCAGCCATAAGAACCAAGTGTCATTCTCAGGAACATAAGTTGGACTGGAAATGACTGTGTTACATGTGACAAGCCAGTCTCACAAAGACAAATACCACTAGTGTTCCCTCATATGCAGCATCTGAGGATCTAGAGGAGTCTGAACATAAAAGAGGAACCACTGGGGACGGCGGTCTGGTTACCTGAGAAGGCCCACAGAGTGCTGTGCAGGGGTTTGGGGTCCCTGAGCCACTGCAGACAGTGTGCTGCACTTGGGCTTGGGTGGCTCAAAATGCAGAAGAAACAAGGGTTGGTGTTGTTAACACCTAACTCAAAGTGGTTTACCAAAGCAAACAAGACAGGGTGAGGGAATCCATGAGAGCAAGCAGACTAATGGCAGACCGCAGCAGACAACACGTACCTAGGCGCTGGATGAGTAAACCAGACAGCGCCTCTCCTGACTTCGTGCTCAGTGCGCACACACCTCCCACCTCCGTGCCACTGCTGTAGCTAGAGTCTCAGTAGAGAAAGCTCCGCCTCCATCAGGACAAGACAGTCACCAACTGCCTCAGTAACCCTTGGCCACTTCCAACTGTGCTGCCTGAGAAGTCTGATTGGTCACATGCCTAGAATTTAGCCAATCAGACGTACGAGGTCGAATGGGTTCTCCTCATTGGCCAGGTTGAAGTCATGTGGCCTGTGTCTAGTAAGTACTTAAAAGGTATTTGCTCTCCATCTAGGCTAGAAAGTCTGTAAATGACCATGTGGAGAAGATCCTTCACATGCTCTGTGCCTTGATGTGGGGATTGTGTCTACTCATGTCGCTTTTCCCAGCCCCCAGCCCGCTGCCTTCTGGCCGCAGGAGAGCTCATGGTGGCGCTTCTTCACTCCATTTCACCGTTCAGAAACAGCCTGATTTTTCGAAGGTCATCGGAGTTTGGGTTTGCCTCCAGCCCCTAGTTCTCTCCCTTAAGGAACGTGAGGGTCCAAAAACTGTTGGCTTTCTGGATCAACTGTTGACTTGTTAGCTACTGGATCCGGGGATCAAAAGGACTGAAGGTGCACCTGTCATCAAGGACTTGATGTACTTACTCTTTAAGGAGCCCGAGTGTCCAGTGTCCTTTCTCCGAGACCCTTTCTCTTCCTTAATGCATACGCCCAATCTATGTTAAAACTGTTTCTTAGGGAAAGAAGACTGGAGAGTTGACTCAGTGGTTAAGAGCACTGACTGCCCTGCCAGGGATCTTAAGTTCAATTCCCAGCAACCACATGATGGCTCACAACCATCTGTAATGGGATCTGATGCCCTCTCCTAGTGTGTCTGAAGACAGCGACAGTGTGCTCATATACATAAAATAAATAAATAAATCTTTAAAAAAAAAAACAAACCCTGTCCCTTAGTTAATTCTAAATTTTCATCATAAAACATTATGGCCTACATTACCTTATTATGGCACATAATATCGTAAAAGATGAAAGTCATTTTACATGGAGTATATGATTAGTTACTTTTATTTTGAAATGTCTGTTTCTCAGACTTGGAATCTTTCTCCAAATTATCCCTTTCTTGGTATCTCCTGTTCATTCTGAAAATACTGTTATTGAACAACTTCTGAAATTATTAGTTATGTTCTAGACTTCCTCAGTATTACTTCTGGTCCTTCATTGGGGCCTGAGAGGTGGCTGGATCCACAGGCGGTAGGCAGAGAGATATTGGGCCTGGCTTCAGCATTTGAAACCCCAAAGTCCACCCCCAGTGACACACTTCCTACCATGGACCTTCAGTATTTTCCAAGCTCCCAGGAGAGAGCGAGTATCTGGAGCGGTTTCAGTAGTTGAAGGTGCTGGTGAATCATTAAACCAACTCCAGATTCTTAAGATTCATCCTTACACTTCTGCTTCCTGCTCCTCTAGAACCACTACCTGTACCAACTTCTGTGTTGGTCAGGGTTCTCTATGGTCTCAGAACGTATGGGTAGTCTCTACATAGTAAGGGAATTTGATGACGTACAGTCAAAAAAAAAAAGAAAGAAAGAAAGAAGACAACAAAAATCAGTGTATATATGCCTCCCACCATACCACTCAGAACTCCACCTGGCTTTTAGTTTGACTATATATCTCGAAACAATGATCATTGGGGGGTGGGGGTCTAATTAAAACTTGCCTTCTCCCACAAAGAATTTTAGGAACTACTTTTTTTTTCTTTCTTTTTTTATTTTTATTTTTTTTTTTCGAGACAGGGTTTCTCTGTGTAGCCCTGGCTGTCCTGGAACTCACTTTGTAGATCAGGCTGGCCTCGAACTCAGAAATCTGCCTGCCTCTGCCTCCCAAGTGCTGGGATTAAAGGCGTGCGCCACCACCGCCCGGCTTAGGAACTACTTTTTTAAATCCTATTTGACTGCCTGCTTTTAGTTCTTCCGAGCAATTTCTGTGACCTCATTTCTGCGTGCTGTGAGACATGTGACCCTGTAAAGACATCAGTTGCTCTTTTTGTCTCATTTTAGAGAATGCTTCAGAGTCCCCTCACTTTAGTTACAAAGAGTTCCCATGTGCTGGGAGCTGCCACTCTGGATCAGGACTCAGAGGTAAGCCAAGAAACCTGCCTTTCTTTCTGCTCTCATCATCTACGACTGTCCTGCTTCTCAGTTGTAGATAGGGTTTCCAGAGGTTCAGTAGCCACATTTGGCATCTAAGACACAGCAAAGGAAGGGTTGGCAGGAGAAATGTGTCAGCAGGGTGGTGGTGGCACATGCTTTTAATCCCAGCACTTGGGAGGCAGAGGCAGACGGATTTCTGAGTTCGAGGCCAGCCTGGTCTACCAAGTGAGTTCCAGGACAGCCAGGGCTCCACAGAGAAACCCTGTCTCGAAAAACAAAAAAAAAGAAAAGAAATGTGTCACTTTGTGCATGGGAAGGGAAACGCATCTGTCATTAGTCCACAGTCCTCTTCATCCTTCTGTTTACCACCCATTTTTTAATCTCTAGAACTCAATCTAAATATGTGGAACCCTGACACCCCCACACACAGACCAGAAAGTCATAGTTTATCGTCTATGACGTGTATGTACAAGAACTTTCCTTCCTTCAAAAATCATTTGGTATCTTTTGGCGATTTGGATGAGAAATGTCCCCTTGTAGTCTTAGCCGTTTGGATACTTGGTCCCCAGTTGGTGGTGCTGTGTGGGGAGGTTTAGGAAGTGTGGACTGTGTCACAGGAGCTCGGCTTGGAGAATAAAACGTTTCACTGCTTCCAGTCTGCCCTCTGCTTCATTGTTTGTGGCTCGAGGTGTGAGTGAGCTCTCAGCCCCTTATCTCCTGCAGCTAAGCATTAGCTAAGCTCCTGTTGCAATAGCTCCTGTCTCTCTGGAACTGTAAGTTTTCTTCTTCCGTAAGTTGCTTTTGGTCATGCCATTTTACCTCAGCAACAGAAGAGTAACTAATGTGTTAGCCCTAGAGTGTCACTTTAGTGTAGGACTTGGTTTTATACCCTTGACTGGATTTTTAATTTATCTCAGGGAGTTCTTAGGCACTCATATTTCTCGGGTGCTGGAAAGAAACCTCCTTAATTCCTAGGACTGTTTCTTAGCGAATGACACACTGAGTGTCTCTGGTGCAGTCAGTTATGTGCTGGGCATTCAAGGCTCCAGCAGCAAGTAGCACAGGGTATGCATGTGAGTATATACTCCAGGGACAAAAAGAGGCCGCCATCCATCCAAATGGTGAGGGTTGGACTACAGGGGCCCAAAGCAAACTAACCGCAGCAGGCATACACTGAATTTCCAGCTTTGCCCCCTCCTTGTGGTCCAGGCCTATCTTCCTACCTAATAAGCCCTCAGATCATGGACAGCGATGCTGCCTGTACCCTGGACTAGTCACTTCCCTACCCTACCTGCCCTTGGTGGTTGGAGGTGATGTGGCTCGAAATCAATGAGAATTGAAATCGGTGAGAAACACCACAGCAAGCTCATCTGAACACAAGCACCTTTAATACCCTCCACCCGTGCCCCATTGGTCCCAAGAACTCATCTCTTCTAAATAGCAGTTCCTAATTGGCTGGCATTGTCTGCGTCAGCAATCCTTGGACTCCCAGGCAGTCTTCACTTAGGTCCTCCTGTAGGAGATGCCTTTGTGGCTGTGCGCCCCCCCCACCCCCAATGTTTATGTAGAGGTGGCTGCTGCAGTTCCTCCTCCATGGGTTCTTTATAACACTTCATCTTTCTGACTTCCTGATTCAGAAAGTCCTGGCATGGCTGTCCTACGGGGGACTATATGCCACCCTTGCACATACTTCTTTGTGTCCTATGACTCTGGGGACCCTGACTTCTGATGACAAAAAGTTGTCACCTCACTGCTCAGGCTGAGAGGCTTGGAAGACCCTGAGATCTTCCCAGAGCCTCGTCATTTGGAAGCTGTGTGGCTTTGAGGAAGCCTTAGGGAAGGAGAGGGGCCCACCTGGTGTAGTTACTAGGAAAATGAAGGGCAATAGTGGGGTGATGTTTTGGGGAGAACCAGCTTTACCCTGAACTCAGCCCTGTCAACAGTCATGCACCTTCAGGTTCATAGCCTAGGTTTAGAGATGAGGCCACTCCTCTCTGTGGTGGAGATGGATACACTTCTGCCTGTCAGGAAAGCCCTGTGCACTTGCCTTTGTACTAAGTGACTTCTCTCGTCTGATTGTGTCTTCACAGTGTCTCTGAGGTGGGCAGCGTGTTTAAAAACATGAAGTGCTTGCCACTGCAAAGCCACCACCATCTGACTCAGAACTCCATGAGCTTTCACTCCCACTCACTGCCTCCATGCCCTGTGAGGAGCAGGTAGCCTTCCTTCTAGCCCAGGTGCCAGAAAGTGGGAGCTCTGGCATGCACTGATCGATATCAAAAGCCACAGTTTAATGGTTCCTGCTAGGTGCCTAAGGGGTTGTTATGTTAGCCTTAGGAAATAATTTTCAGATAATCAGAAATGTTTTGGTTCTTTTGACAGCTCTGCTCTTCTTCAAAACTGGTTGCGGAATATGTCTGAATAAGAAAGCAGTTTCTCGGGACCCTCTATGAGTTGGGGTTTAATTGGGTAATTAGGCTGCTGATTTGTTGTGGATAGGGATGAGTACTAGGATGTTGTCTGTCTATACTGGTGTTCCTGGGCAGAGATTTGGGACAGAGACTACTAAAGGTCTTGATGACACAGGTCCCTTTTATTCATGTGCTATATGTATATGGTCCTTTTGGACAACCAAGCTTCTGACAATTACTTCTCTCCTGGTTGGAGAGGTTTGGGTGTCAGCTTATGCAAACTGCTTCTTGATTTTACCTTTCCGACTTTTGTTTCTTCTGAATTTTTGTTTTCCAGAGAAGTGTGCACTGATGGCTCAGAAGCCTAATGCAGTAGAAAGCATGATCCACCTTACTGCAAGTGGGGCTGGACCAGTTCGTGTTTCCTGACTCGTTTTGTTTTGTTTTGTTTTGTTATGTTTGTTTTTTGTTTTTTGTTTTTCGAGACAGGGTTCTCTGTGTAGCCCTGGCTGTCCTGGAACTCACTCTGTAGACCAGGCTGGCCTCGAACTCAGAAATTCACCTGCCTCTGCCTCCCAAGTGCTGATGTTTCCTGACTCTTAAGAATAGGAGAGCATCAGATCCTCTGCGTGTATGTCTAATGTCCTTATTCTCTCGTGGAACATGCTACTACAAGTAGGAGGTTGTCTGGAAAAGGGAGGGGGGACTTTGGATGCTAGGATCTTTAATGGGGGTAAAAAAAAAAAACAGTTCAAGACCTCTAATTGTTGAACATGTATACTCAGGAGAGAATAAATAACAATAAAGACCAAGAAACTCCAAAGGAACTGAAGTTTCCAATGTAGGGGCAACACAATAGAACGGAGTGAAGGAAGGAACATTTGGGGTAAAAGGTTACAATAGGTAGAGGGTTCAGGGAGAATCCAGAGAGGGAGAACCAACCAATATGGAAGTTCCATATGAAAATCTGTTATTCTGTAATCTGGTTTGAAAACAAAAGTAATGTATTATACAGAAGAGCCTGGCTGGGACCAAGAGATCTACAGAGTTTTAGGCTAGCCTAAGCTACACGGAAAGATCTAAGCCAGCCTGGGGCTACATAGTAGGGTGGGGTCCTGTCTCAAAAAACACAAAGTATCCATACCACTAAGAATAAAAAGAAACGTTTCATAATGGTAATTTCAATTAACCAGAAAACATTAAAGTCAAATGTATTATTTAAAACAACTCAAAATATATAGGACCAAAGAAGTATCTCACCAAGGGAGACAACTTCACAATTATTGGGAAACCTTATGACACCCTTTTAGTACGTGACTAAGTAAGATTAAGTTACAGAGAATGGAAAGGCTTTTTCTAATGTTCAACTCTATTTTGTCTTCCAAGGAAGCAACCAACTGTGACCGCTGGCAAACTATGGAGCATATAGACGGCACAGCAACAAACCTGGAGAGCAGAATTCTACGTGTGAAAACTTTTTAGAACTACATGTATTCTATGTGACTTTATGTTGGTTTGTGTATGTACACATGTACACATGTGTGCCAAAGCACATATGTGGAGGTCAGAGGACAGTATTAGCTGCAGAAGCTGACTCTCTCTTTCCACCATGTGCATTCCAGGGATTAAACTGAAACTGTAGGGCTTGGACACAAGCATCCTTCGCCGAGTCATCTTGTCAGCCCATCTTTTTTCCTTTCCCCTCCCCACCCACCCCCACCCACACACAGGGTTTCTCTGTGCAGCCCTGGCTGTCCTAGAATTTGCTCTGTAAATAAGGTTGGCCTGCCTCTGCCTCTGTGTCTCTCTGCCTCTCTGCCTCTCTGCCTCTCTGCCTCTCTGCCTCTCTG
>NW_021604595.1:457458-473889 GCF_004785775.1 Grammomys surdaster
CCTCTCTGCCTCTCTGCCTCTCTGCCTCTCTGCCTCTCTGCCTCTCTTCCTCTCTGCCTCTGTCTCTGTCTCTGCCTCTGAGTCCTGAGTGCTGGGATTAAAGATGTGCCACCATTGCCTGGCCCATCATTTTTCTTAATGTGCCCATTTTTCAAAAAGGAATCAGTAAAAAGAAAAAAAATACAACTATGTATAAACAAAGGTGAGGTGAGGATGCAAAGTCTTGTCATCTAGAGCCAACTCCTGTGTGGCCTGCAGCTCTCATCACTGATCAGGTCTAGGGCACAGGCTAGACCTCCTGAAACCCACTTCCACAGCACCGGCCAACAAATACTATAAAAGCAGTAAATAATGGTAATTTCCCAAAGGTGAGGGAAAAGTGAATCACAGAAATGTTTCACCTTTCTTCCTGAGTTCACCACCTTCTACCTGGAGAACACTGCTCTTCAGGAGCAGTCAGTAGAAAACTCTAGAACGTTTTTAGAAAGTCAGTAGAAATCAGTAGGAAAGTAGCCACTCTTCTTAGGAAATATTGTGAGCCAATGGTGATCCATGAGCTACCTCTGAATTTACACAGCTGCTCACACGAGTGAGGAAAGATTTCCAATCATTTCAGGTTTTTGTGCTGCTGCTGCTGCGGCTTGGTTGTTTCAGGGTTTTTTGTTTAGTTGGTTGGTTTTGGGTTTGTTGTTGTTGTTGTTGTTTTTCGAGACAAAATTTCTCCGAGTAATAGACATATAAAGGGACTCTCTCCTGTTTGACTTTGCTGGTGCACATGGAGCTGTGACTTTTTTAATTTTTATTTTTTATTTTTTTTTATTTTTTTTATTTTTTTTGGTTTTTCGAGACAGGGTTTCTCTGTGTAGCTCTGGCTGTCCTGGAACTCACTCTGTAGACCAGACTAGCCTCGAACTCTCAAACTCAGAAATCCGCCTGCCTCTGCCTCCCAAGTGCTGGGATTAAAGGCGTGCGCCACCACCGCCCGGCGAGCTGTGACTTTTTAATAAATGATCTCCCACACTCAGTACACACAGAGGGTTTCTCTCCAGCATGGAGTCCTTTGTGTGTGAGAAACTGATTTCTGGGTAAAGGCCTTCCCACACTCAGTACACACAGAGGGTTTCTCTTCAGTTTGGATTTTCTGAAGCATTCTCAGTACAGATTTCCTTGTGAAGATTTTTCCACAGTCAGTACATTCAAAGGGTTTCCCCATCATACAATTTTTAATGGATATATTGAGATGCGAACCCTCAGACCCACATTCATTGTGTTTATGACATTTTCCTTCAGTGTGCTTTCTCTCACATCTCAGCAGCTCAGATCTGTGGATGAAGGCTGTCCCACACACTGGGCACATATGATGGCTCACCTTGTGAATATCTTGATGGGTAAAGTCCTTCCCAAGTTCAGTTCATAGACTGGGTTCTCCTCCTGTATAAATACCCTCTGACACCACAATCTGGGAGTTTAGGATTAGGGTTAGGAACACGTGTGTCTCTATGTGACCCATCTTCCCAGTATCCTCATGGGTACTGCTTTTCCTATGAGTTTGTGCTGCCATGCTAGTGACGACAACCTGACCTTAAGGTTTGGGTTGTTTTTTCTCATATCGCCCTCTCTGCTTATTATCGTTCCACAATTTGCCTAAAGCAGAAGTTGGGGTGTCTATTGTGTGAAGGTTAATTCTCACAGGCTAGAAAGAAACTTCTCCAGGTGATCTGTCTTGTGAAGTCTCAAAAACAATGTCCTCATCTAAAGAGAAGAGAAAGATAGAATTGGCACAAAGAACAACTAATAGAATGATTTATATATCAAAGGATTCAGAGTGAACACAGAGAAATAGAGGTATTATATAAATATATTAAATACACATAAATGTGTAGACTGTCCCACAAACAACGGAGGATCACAACAATATACATTTACCATATGCTAAGTAATGGCACTTGGATCTATAACTCTCATTCTATATTTAGTACGACCCTTTGCTATTGGTAGTATTTTATAGGTGAATAACTGAGGAGGTTTAGTGATTGCCCAAATCAAGTACCGAGGGATCGAAAGGGAAGAGAGTCAAACCCAAGCAAACCCAGAAAGGTAAGGAAAATGCCCAGAGAACTAAATGATGAACTGCTCCACTTAACGAGCGTGCGATGGATTTGGTTTTGGTGCTGAGAGGAATCTATGGCCTCATGTGTGCTTTGTCACCAAGCTACCCTCTAGCTCCTAAAGGAAATATTTCTAGCCTGGACTCTTACCTTTTATCCGTAACTCCTCTAATCTCTCTGATTCTTATTTTCCTATTTAACGGTATGTACTAAATACCAATTTATGTAGGTTTATAGTGAACAGTTGCAGCCTTAGTTACTCACCTTAGCAAATTGCATGTCTATGACTCAATTCTTTGATCCCAGCTCTAGGGGCTTTAGTGGTTGCTTTCCTCATCTCACACAAAATACCTGGCAAAGCAATAACATGGAGGTAGGAGTTATTCTAGCTCCCAGTTTTAGTGAATATAATCCATCACAGCAGAGATGGTTCCATGGCACCAGAGCATGTTGAGGGCACTATTTATTATGTAGTAGTAACCAGGAGGCAAAGAACTTGGGCCAGAAGAAGGATGCCCTATAATCCTTAATCCCTGCCCTTAAGGGACTATGTTTGCCAGCTAGGCCATACATCCAAAAGAAATTACAACCTCCCAAACAGCATCACCAGCTTGGGATCATGTTCAAGCACATGAGCCTGTGCAAGGCACCATAACAGGGACAGAGATCTACATGTTCAACAGAAAGACAACAGCCATCTAAGATAGAAAGCTGCCCATCAAATTTGTCCCCTTCCTGCACAGCATTAAGTTTGCAGCCAATGCCTGGCAGTGTCAGCACACCGGGTTTGTCCAGCCTCATTTGTTATTAGGTAGGACTACATAACTCATATCTTACCAGTTAAGGGAAAGAAAAAATTCTATGTGTTGTAACAAGGTCAATGCCATAAGGAAGTGGATGTGTCTCCTTCGTCTTTTCTTCCATTCAGATATTCAGACTGGACAACCTTTAGCTTTATGGAGGGAGACTCAGTGTCTCAGGTGGTAGAACACTGAAGTCCTTCCTAAGGCCTAACTTAGGTTTCTACTCAAAATCGAATAGCAGATTTTACACTTTTTAATATATAGTCCACAGTGGATAAGAGTACAGGCTGCCTTTTAGATAATCTGAGTTCAGTTCCCACCGCCCACATCAGGGGGGTTACAACTGCCTCTCACTATTTCTATAATCTACAAACTTAGAGTTTACCAATAGTCTACAAATTCAAAGATAGCCCAGATATCTCTAGGGAGAGAAATGAGTATGGAAGTTAAAGGAATAAATAAAAGGGTATTTAAAAACAAAAACAAAAACAAGCAAACCAGGCCACATAATCCATGTCCTCAGGAAGCTGAATTATCAGTTCAATGCCATCCTGACCTATAAAGTCAGCCTGGGCTATAAAGGCCAGCCTGGGCTATATGGTAAAATCTGTCTTAAACCATAAGTGGTGGCACAGAACTTTAATTCCAGCACTTGAATGACAGAGGTAGGTGGATCTCTGTGAATTTTTTTTAAGGTGGCACATTCTTTTTTTTTTAAAGGTTTTTATTTATTTATTACATGTTTGTACACTGTAGCTGTCTTCAAACACCCTCTAAGAGGGCATCAGATCTCACTGTGGATGGTTGTGAGCCACCATGTGGTTGCTGGGATTTGAACTCATGACCTCTGGAAGAGCAGTCAGTGCTCTTAAACCACTGAGCCATCTCACCAGCCTGATCTCCGTGAATTTAAGGCCAGCCTATTCTACATGAGTTCCAGGACAGCCAGGGCTACACAGAAGAGAGACCCTATCTCAAATGGGGATCTGGTGTGGGGGTTAAGGAGACAACTCAGTTGATAAAGTGTTTGCTGTTCATGTATGAAGACCTGGGTGGCATGATTTATAATCTCAACATTGAAGAGGTGGAAACAATTGGATCCAAATCCCTGGGCTCAATGGCCAGCTAGCCTAGGCTACTCGATGAGCTACAAGCCAGTGACAGATCCTGCTTCAAAAGCAAGATCAAGGGTACATGAGGAAGGACACCCAAACTTCAACTCTGGATTCCATTCATAGGCATATTCAAGTGTCCACATGAACAAGAATGCACAAACAGGTGCATATACATGTAAAATGTTTTTTAGTTCATGAGTTTATGTTTATAAGTGGTTTGCATGCACGTATGTCTCTATACCATGTGTGTGCGGTGCCTGCAGAGTCCAGAAGAGGATGTCCAATCCCCTAGGATTAGAGTTCCAAAAGTTCATGAGCCTCCATATAAGTGTTGAGAATTGAACCCGGGTCTTCTGGAAAAGCACCCTGTGCTCATAACTGCTGAGCCATCTCTCCAGCCTCCCTAAATCAGCAATTGATTCTTTAAAAAAGAAAAAGGGCCGGGCGGTGGTGGCGCACACCTTTAATCCCAGCATTTGGGAGGCAGAGGCAGGCGGATTTCTGAGTTCGAGCGAGAGTTCGAGGCTAGCCTGGTCTACAGAGTGAGTTCCAGGACAGCCAGGGCTACACAGAGAAACTCTGTCTCGGAAAAAAAAGAAAAGAAAAGAAAAGAAAAATGATAAGAGGAAACCAAAATCAAAGTGATAATGATACTGACTACAACTTAAGGCTATCACTATATAACTCAGTCGTTTGTGTATAAAATACAAAAAAGTTTCTCATGAATTATCAAAATTTATGAGAAATGTTAAATCAGTGTTACATCATAACAGCTAAACAGGGAGAAAATGTCCATGGTCGCTTCAGAGCCACAGTTAGAGAACCATGAAGAGGCTATAACATAGGGCCACTTCTAGATGCCAAGTGTGAGACAGAGAAAAGGGAGAAGATAAAAACAGCTTAGGTGTGACCCACAATTACTGTCAAGAAGACAGGTCTGTCAGGGTTTTAAAGCACAAGAATCTGACTGTAAGGACCCACGAAGAGGACCCCCAACTCAAGTCCCGATCAGCGTGCACCCAAGGAGACATGAGAGACTGACTTGATGCAAAATAGCAAAAGGCAGTTTACTAACAAGGGCCTTTGGATCGAAACTCATCCCACGCAGGGGAGAGAATTTCGATGAAGACCCCAGGAAGTTTAGAACTTTTATAGGGGGAGGCACAAGGGGGAAGGGAAAAGCGGGAAATTCTGGCGCGATTACATATAATTGGATATTTCAAACATCAGCACTTTGCGTAATCAATCATTTTAATAGGCTGAATGGCCCACTATTTTTGACCATGAAGCCTCAGACCTTCTAGGATAAACACCAGGTGGCCCATTACTCACTTGGGCATGTTTAGACTGGTCAAGATATGTCTTTGGTTGTTTCTACATTTTTGGTCACCTTGTCCCTAGAGGGGCTTGATATTTGTATTATGGCTATTCTCAGCAAGCTCAGCTCAGCAAGCCTTCTGGCGGTCTTTGCCAAGTTGTTTTTAATTTTTACTCTTATACTGACATCTTAGTGAAGGTGGAAATTAAAAAAAAAAAAAATCTTGCCGGGCAGTGGTGGCTCATGCCTTTAATCCCAGCATTTGGGAGGCAGAGGCAGGCAGATTTCTGAGTTCGAGGCCAGCCTGGTCTACAGAGTTAGTTCCAGGACAGCCAGAGCTACACAGAGAAACCCTGTCTCAAAAAACCAAAAAAAAAAAAAAAAATCTTGACAAAAATCAAGAAAGCAGGTTCCTCTAGATAATATAGGGTGGGCTATGATCCATGCTACTAGAAATTACAACACATTCCCCATTAAAAAGACAAAGGGGCAATATGATATGGGAAAAGTATTGGGAGAACATTTAGCTATTAAGGGGCCAACATAAAATCCACTCAAGCAGTCCTGGGTTCAGAACAGAGTCAAGTCCTGGGCATGCTCTTTGAAGTACCCAGGCTCTCCCAGCCGAAGTGCAGGGCACAGATCACACTCTGGTGCTCTTGGCTTCCAGCTCACCTCCACAGCTATGACTTGAGATTTCACGGTCCAGCATGCTTGACTCTTCTGCTTGCTCCACGGTAAAGATGACTTCTGGTTTGGGAACTTGTCACTCTATAGACAGGAAATGACAGAGGGCTTGGTTTTGAAGGGCGTATGATGATACGTGCATGCTCTTTCCAGAAAGGTTCACAGGGCACAGGGATATACTCAGAGGACCCAAAAGCAATTATTGAGAACATGAGACAAAATAGAGGCAAAAATCATTATACGCTGTCTTTCAGTCTTTGGAAATTCCCTTTCAGAAAACTTGGATTCCAGAACTCCCACCTGGGGACACACCTGCTCCATTCTCAGGGCCTGCACTCACCCACCGATGTCTGACTGCTCCTCTGGTAGGGGGCTGCACTCACCCACCGATGCCTGACTGCTCCTCTGGTAGGGGGCTGCACTCACCCACCGATGCCTGACTGCTCCTCTGGTAGGGGGCTGCACTCACCCACTGACATAATTGAAGTAGTTGTCCAGCATCACATCTGGATACAAGGTCTTCTGGGTAAGGTCCCGCTGCTGCCATTCCTCTCTGCTGAAGGTCACAGCTATGTCCTGAAAGGACACTGATCCCCATAAAAACAGATCCCTATTAAACATGAAGGACCAACACTGCAGAAGTAAGATATTTAGGTCCTCAGTTTTAATAAGATACGTGTTTCTTCTAGTCACCTATATTTTAAGTTGTAATTTTGAAGGGGAAAAGAAATCAAACTAAAATTATCATGCTAGGGCTGGCCAGAGGGTTCAGTGGGTAGGGAAATCCGTGGAGCAGGCAGAATCTTGCATCCTATCCTAGATTCAGAACTACATGCAAGTCAAGTGTGGAAGTCTTGCTGTGTACAACCTGCCAACACACTGTAACAAGGCTGCCACTTCCATCCCTGCCCATATAATGGTCGAAACTGTTCTAAGACATTAAGAGCCAAGAAACTGGCTTATTTAGTAACATAAGGTAACAATGTAAGCCATTTGTTTAATTTCTATTATTTTTACATGTCAGAAGGATCAGAGACAATTTTTTAGGCCATAACTGAGATCACATGACCACATGTATCTATATTCCAACTTGACTTGGAGCTGAAAGGATTTTCATTTTATATGATCTTTGTTTTTACTTATCTATATGAAGTGTCAGATGCCTTTTAAATTCCACTAGGAAAATAAGATAAAGCAACAAATAACTAGGCAAACACCTAAGAACTAATAAGTCTCACCGGAGAGTTATTCAGATTTGGGGAAGGGGTCAGAGATCTGAGAAAAGGGATGGACAGTCAGACAGATGAGAACAGGAAGTGTGCTAACTTCACAGGCAGACACATGCATCATTTGGTGAATACGTACCTCAAATTCAAAAACACTCATCTCTAGAAGTATGTCCCCAAAAAACTCATCCTTTGTTGCATAAGACATAAGCGGGAGCTGTAGCATATGGCACGCTGCCTAACAGTTTATAACATACCCCAAAACCATAATGTTGTGTGAAAGCAATATCTATAGCTGGAGGTGAGAACTCATATCCACAATCCCAGCACTTGGGAGGCAGGGGCAGGAAGATCACTGCAAGTCTGAGGCCAGCTTGGTCCACACAGGGAGTTCCAAGCCAGCCAGGCTACATGATGGAAACCTGTCTCAAACAGCTAAAATTAGTAGGCAACATGTAAAAATAACAAGATGTGCCAAAAATTAGGAAGCCATTTTCCTTATACTGTGTTTATCTGGTATTCAACTTCACATCTCAGCCTTCTTCTCTGAAGCTTCGTTTCTTTTCACTGGTCCCCTTCTTGCATAAAATTTTCTATTAATCTGTTTAATGTCAGTACAATTTCCAGGTCCAAGGGGGGGGAAAAACCTAAGAGGAAAACATTTGCCTCATCTTTTTTTTTTTTTTAGACAGGGTTTCTCTGTATAGCCCTGGCTGTCCTGGAACTCACTCTGTAGACCAGGCTGGCCTTGAACTCAGAAATCTGCCTGGCTCTGCCTCCCAAGTGCTGGGATTAAAGGCGTGCACCACCATGGCCTGGCTGCCTCATCTTTATAGTTTGTCACTGTTGAACAATCTGAAAGGTGCAGAGATAATACCACAGGCCAAATATAAAGTTATAATAACGCCTCATGAAAATAAGTCATTCTTTAATATTTTAATATTCAGTTCATATTCAAAATTCCCCAATTATCCTCGAATATGTATATATTGTTGGAGTCAACAGAGGAGGTTACTCAGCCAGTAAGCAACTCTGTTAATTCTGTGGTTGTGAACTGACAGAATCGCTACTACAGAAGGGTCCATAAACACCTTTACACCAAAGCAAAACAAGGGCATGGGTTCACCAGATGAGCCACCCTAAACCCAAGCTAAAAACACAAAGTCTCTATACTGCTAAATAAGCTTCTTATATTTATTCCTTTGCTTTTAAATACCAGGTAAATACAAAATCTCACTATGTATTTTTGGGTGGATACAAAAGTAGATTTTGGCATGCCTACAATGTGTTGGGATTAAAGGTATGAGCCACCACACCATCTTTTTATTTATTCCTTTTTTTTTTTTTTTTTTTGGTTTTTCGAGACAGGGTTTCTCTGTGTAGCCCTGGCTGTCCGGGAACTCAGAAATCGACCTACCTCTGCCTCCCAAGTGCTGGAATTAAAGGCGTGTGCCACCACCGCCTGGCACCTTCTAGAAATTAAAAGAAGAAAACCCACCTAACTTAGTCTGCTAAGAGCTGGGAGTTGGTAGCAGTAAGATCAGTGTTTACCAGAGGATGCCAGGCCTGTGTGGGCTGTATAATCTCTCTGTAATCTAGGTTGGCTTCCAGGTCAAACTAAAGCAGAGATGGTGATCCCTAGCGGCTCTCTCGCCAGCCAGCCTAGCTGAGACACCAACTAGGTCCTGTGAAAGACCTCATCTCAGAAAATGAGGTGAAGTGTGATAAAGAAAGACATCCACAGATGACCTCTGGCATGCAAACATGGGCACGGGCAAACACCCCCCACATGTGTGACACAAGCATAACTATACACATACACATTAAAAATTTTTTAATCCGGCTGGAGAGATGGCTCAGTGGTTAAGAGCACTGACTGCTCTTCCAAAGGTCCTGAGTTCAATCCCCAGCAAGCATATGGTGGCTCATAACCATCTGTAACAAGACTTGATTCCATCTTCTGGTGTCTGAAGACAGCAACAGTGTACTCACATACATAAACAAAATAAATCTTTAAAAAAAAAAGACACCAGATCAAAAAAGATTTTTTTAATTTACTATCTATTTTAAAATTTGGGTTTATTTGTGTGTGTGTGTGTGTGTGTGTGTGTGTGTGTGTGTGCGCACGCTTCATACGTACATGTGCCCATAGGAGCCAGAAATGACCATTAGATTGCCTGGAACTAGAGTTACAGGCAACTGTAAGCTACCTGATGTGAGTGCTGGGAATTGAACTTGGGTCTTCTGCCAGAGCAAGTACTCTTACTCAAAGAACCAGCTCTCCACCTCCTAAATTGTCACTACATTAATTCACTGTGGGTGCAGTGGGTGTGGGTGGGTACCTGCAGGCCAGGTACATGTGTACAGGTACAAGGACAACTTACAGGAATCAGTTTTTCCTTCCACCTTATGGGTCCTGGGGCTCAAATTAACATCATTGGGCTTGACACGAGCACTTTCACCCTCTGAGCCATCTCCGAAACCCTATTCCTAATGTAAAGATACATGTTCTTTCAGAATAATAACAAGAAGGAACATTTTTGTGAAAACGTTTCTTTTAAGGAGTAAGAGGAGGCTGTTCTCTCGCCTCACACTGCACTGGGATGCCCTAACAAAAATCAAATAAATAAGAGAAATGCAGTGTCCATGATGGTTAATCTCATCTGCTAACTTGACTAGGTTGAGAAGTGTCTAAGAGAACAGTAACAGGTTTATGTGTCTTTGAGGGCTCTGCCATCGAGGATGGAACACTGAATGTAGGTGGTACTGTCCCACAGGCTAGGAGCAAGTAGGACAGAAAGAGGGAAGGCAGGAAACCACAGAATTTTAAGTGTTGTGCTCCCTGCCTCTGGCCACTGGAATATGAGTGCTCTGCTCTGCAAAGCCTCCCTACCAAAATGGATGAAATTCTCCAAAACCGTGAGCCAAACTAAGTCCTCCTTGCTCTTCCGTATGCTTTTTCAAGTACTTTGCCACAACTCTGAAAAAGTAAGTAATGTTTCTAAAAATAAAGGAAGTGAAGATGTTACTGTTTACTGATACCAAACTTGAAAGTCAAAGAAGAGGAGGAAGAGGAGGAGGAGGAAGAAGAAGAGAGGAGGAAGAGGAAGAGCAGGAGAAGGAGGAGGAAGAGGGGAGGAGGAAGAGGAAGGGGAAACCAAAAACCAAAACACAATGCTGCCAGCTTTGATTTCCAGAGGTCCCTTCACTTGGCTTGCAGATGCTCATCTTGCTGTGTTCTTACAGCATTTTTTTTTTTTTTTGCTTGTACATTGTCCTGGTGTTTCCCTTTGTGTCCAGATTTCTTATAGGCACACAGTTGGGCTGGTTTAAATAGTTATCAGATAAAAGGTATTGCCACTTTAGTCATCTTAGACACCTGAGTGCCGCTATCATCTCTTATACAATGGCACTGTGTGGCCTATGAAAACGGAAGATGGCTCACTGAACATCTAACACAGACTAAGGTTTATGGCAAAAGTCCATACTATGCCAAGGTGATCACTGGCATTTGGGAGCAGAAAACCTCTTAAACAGCTATAATACAATAGATGTCTGGTGGGTGGGGATGGGGGGGATGCTAACATAAATTTGAATTGTTCCTAGGACTGGAGGTCACGACAGTAATCTTGAACCCTGTTACCTTCAGTAACAGCAGAGGGAAAACTTCAATAAATAAGGCAAGGCAGTATCTAGAAGGGATCCTGTCCATAAGGTCAGTGGTTGGGTGCTGAACGTTTCTTGTCCAGGATTTTCTGGCTGGCAGGGGAAACCAATTGTTGGTCAGGCTCTTTTTGGGTCAGTGGCTAAAGTTTTCAGAAGACCCCCCCCCCTTTGCTCAACTTGTATCCACAGCTTTTCAATTCCTGTGGAAATATAAACAAACCTGCATCTCCAACACAAAACAAGAATGGAAATCACTGTTCCATTCTGACATTAACACACCCTTATAGTATATAGACTGATTTAATTTTACAGTTCTTTCCCCTATAACCCAGTGTCTCTCAGCTGCTGTTGTTCCTTCCTCTTTAATGTTCAGAAAATTTAAAGTTAACAGAGCACTATTTAGTCTGTCCCTGGGGGGTTAGAGGGGTTCTTTATTCTTCCTTTTTGTTTTATAAACATTTTGTTTGTTTTTTTCGAGACAGGGTTTCTCTTTATAGCCCAGGCTGTCCTGGAACTCACTCTGTAGACCAGGCTGGCTTAGAACTCAGAAATCCACCTGCCTCTGCCTCCCAAGTGCTGGGATTAAAGGCGTGGCCACCACTGCCTGGCTTATAAACATTTTTTAAGGTATGATTATGATGTTTATCAATGTCCAAGTGTAGTAGCATGCATTAGATCTGCAACACTAAGGTTTTCCTGCCTGTGTGTTATTTCTTGGCTGACAAAAGGCAAATGGCAAGTACTTTTTGCCGGGCCTCAAGCTAGGCCACCCATCATGTTTCCCTGATGGCAAGAAATTGCCTTGGATATCTCTCTTAGATATGTAATCATTGGTCCAATAGTAATCTTTGCCACATAGCCTGCACACCCCTGAAAGCCCAGGCCTTCTTTCTGTTCTCTATTTAGAAAAACAAACAAACAAACAAACAAACAAACATTGCCCTTAGAGATGTCTTGATCATAGTTTTGTTGCAAGTGACCATATTTCCCACAAATAAAGCACCAGCGTTTTGAGATGAGATGTTTAGCAGCTTGGTCACAGTCTTTTTTGCAAATGACCCTATCTTTCACAGTTAAAGCACTGTGCGTTTTGAGATATAAAAGCTCTAGCTATGGCTTGCCCACTTATTGTGGCATTATACACACTAAAACCAGTATAGGTCCTCTCTCTAAACCACTCTTCCATAGGTGCTTACTTTGCCTTTAATGGTCAACAACCTTTTCAAATTCTGTATTTGCATTTTTAAATGTCAAAATCTCAATTGGGACCCTGTCTCCTGAAAGGGGCTGTCTCATCTGAGTGTCCTACTTTTCCATTTCTTTGACTTGACTGTCCTTTGATACAGTTCCTTCCCCTCTTTGTACCTGGGGGAAACTCCCACTCTTTGGTTAAGTCTCTGGGAAGTAAACTATTTGTTCTCCCTTTTCTGTGTTCGACATTTTTTTTCAAGTTTGTCTACCTCTACTCTCAGTTTCTCTAACTGCACAGCCAACTCTGTTACTTTTTCAGAAAGAAGAGAGAGGAAGGAACCCTCTTGTTTTCCCATTTCCTATTATTATTATTATTATTTTCCCAAGTTCTTCATTTCCACCTGATATTTCAATCTTTTTATAAACAAAATAGCCCAAAATGAGGAAAAGTAGGAAAAAGAAAAACATGCTCCTGAAAACCATGCCCAACCACAGCCTCCGCAAACACCCCCTGGGCTCCTTGAAACAAAGTATCCATCCCTCCTTTTCCTGCCTTTTGCTTTAGAGTATTTAAAACCAAACCTCCCAGTTTAGCCTTGCCAAGTTAGGCCCACTAAAAAAATGGTTACCTATTTTACAACAGTAACCAGTTCTCTTGCCTCCCTGCTAGCCCTCCTCCCAGTTTGCAGCCCAGGCCCTTCAACCGTTTCTACAACCTTTCTCCACCATGTTTTCCTCTCACTCTGCTAGGCCTATCTTGGCCTCCCACTCTCTCAGCCTCAGCTAGTGTTTTTATATCGTCTCCTGTTCCCAGAAATCCAAGAGGCAACCAATATTGAAGGTAATATTGAAGGTCGTAGGGTCAAGCAGTTCTAACAGCTAAGGATTCTTAAAGGGCCAGTTGACTAACAACTGGGGATCCCTTAGAAGGCCAGGCACACAAGATGAGTCATACTACAATAAGCAGGTTGCATTTTCCCCTCAAGCAGCCTGGATTTGTTAGGTCCATGGCCACAAGGGTGTTGCTTCATGCATAGTTCTCTGTTGAATGTCAAAGAGTTGCTTGACTTACAGATGTCAATTTAAAAGAAAATGGACAATATCTGAAGGTCAATACCCAAGACCAACTGGTGAGAAATGCTTTTTAGCAGAAGGTAAGAACAAATCTGGAGGGCTGTAGAGATGACTCAGAGGTTAAAAACACTGCCTGCTCTTCCAGAGGTCCTGGGTTCAATTCCCAGCAACCACAGGGTGGCTCATAACCATCTATTGGAGAGCCCTTTTTACTCTACTTTATCTCCACTCAGAAACTAGGCCATAGGCTATCTACACTAAGTATAAGATACTTTGCTTCTGCAGCTGATTCCCTGTCTGGGTTGATCTGTGGTGATAAGTAGCCAACTCTGGTTTAGCACCTCGTAAGAAAATAGCAGGAGGCTAGATAAAACTGACTTTGTTCTAAGGCAAGGAATTTCGCTTCTCTAAGTCTCAGGAAGAAAAGGGAAGGGAGGTCTGTCTCTGCACTTTGTCTTAGCACTATGACTTTCAGAGTGTGTGTTCATGGTAAAAAGATCACAACGAGTTTGCACATAAATTCAGGTCATAAATTGAATAAGAGGTTTATAATGGAGAATGTCTACATGCATGTCCACTAGGAGCAATTATCTGGCTAAACATTCATCATTTGTTACTAGTTTACAGGTTCATGGAAAGGTAAAGACCATAACTAAGCTGTCCTTGAAGTTTTGTTTAGAAGTCTGTTGCCATCTAAGAAGCAATTAAGCAGCTCTGTTATAAAAGGGGTTCAAATGTCTTTGTCTGTGTCACCATTCTGAATGATAGTGACCCTAGCATGCTTGGAAGAGGCCAGCCAGGAAGAGGAGAACATGTGGGGAGGTGGGGGGAAGGGGAGAGCAGCAAGGGGAAGGTGAAGGGGAGAGGAGATAGGGGGCAGAGAGAGTTCGAGGAGGGGCCAAACAGCCCCTGTTATGTTTCTAAAAATACAACAGGAGCAAGCCAGGCCTACCTGGTTGTTGCCAGGTAACTTTTAGGCAGAGCCTAGAAGAAATGACAACAAGTCAGCTATCAAGTGAAACTGGTGTAACTTAACACAGCCAACAAAGCCTACTATAGCTATGATTGCATTACTCAGTAACCTCTGACATCATGGAAAGGCACAAACTTGTTGTGCATGTTTCTGGAAGAGCACACTCAGGCAACTTGTCTTTCTTTATTATCTGAATTATTATTTATTAAATAATTCATTATTGAGGAAATTTCAAATTATTTAAATTACTGGAGGCAAATGTCACCACGTTCATAAATGTTCACTAACCACTGACCCTTGACTCTGCCCATCCCCTTTTGATTTCACAAAAAAAAAAAAAAAAAAAAAAACTTGAGAATGTAAAAGTTTTGGTTTCCCTGAGAATGGGCTGTTAAACATTGATGGCCCTGACAAAGGGAGGATAAGCTCAGAGCTGAGTTGGTTCCTGGAACTTCTACAAGACCTCACCAAATACAGTGAAATTAAAATAGCAGCCTGTCAGAAACTGACCCATGTAATTTCCCCAGCACCCACCAATGAAGTTTTAGATTACCTAACCTTTGCTAAAATTCCCCTAGTTTCCTTAAAAAAAAAAAAAAAATTGGCCCCTTTGTCTGGGGTTGCCATGTTTTTTAAGTGGCCCACCCCTACAGACTTCTTGGTATCTCAAATAAAAACACTATTGCCTATTGTATATGTGAGTGGTGGTCTCTGTGCATTGATTTTGGACTCAAAACTCCAACCTCTGACCCAGACTTTGTGTTGCTGTTTTCCAGGTAATTCAAGCCTTGGGTCTTTCTTGATGCCAGAGACACCATTAGTGTCCTCACATACTATCTCTACCCATACCCTGGTGGTTTCCTTTCAATCCTCCTTCTGGAAAAAGTGAACTGAAGATCAAAGCCAGGCTGTGCACCCAATTGGACTCAGTGTCAAGAACAAAGATAGCACCCTCAGGCTCATGCAGAAGATAATAGCTCAGGCCTAACACACATGGCTCTGGTATTTTTCACTTCAGTACAGGGCAGGCCTGGGGACCTCCTGATACTCAGCATGGAAAGAGAAGATGCCAAGTGGATTCAACGAGGTTCAAGTGCAGGGAGACAAAGTCCTAGACAGAAAGTAAATGCCTAATCACAGCCACTGGGGGGATGAAGGACCAGATGGAGGACCATGGAGTATGCTGTCCTGGGACAGAGGCTGCAGCTGAGATCATTGTTGGTGCAGCTGAATCTCCATTTCACATTTGTACACTTGGGTACCAAAGCAGTTCATGCCACACCTAACCACTGAGATAAAAGATAAAATGCAGAGTTAAGGCTTGCTATGGAAGCTTGTGGTTGCCAAGTGGGGACTTATGGGTGATGTTGATGGAGGATAGCAAAGGAAGGATACATCAAAGGACATACAACTGGTGAGGATTTGAGTTAGGGATCTAGATCAAGACGTTTCTTCTTTTTCCTCCTTCCTCTTTTAAGATTTGTTTTTGAGATGAGTCTTACTATATAACCCTGGTTGGCCTGGAGCTTGCTATGTAGACCAGACTGCCATTGAACTCAGAGATCTGCCTGCTTGTGATTTTTGGATGCTTAAAAGATGTGCATCACATGCTCAGCTTGGAGTGTCTGTTTTGTATGCAGGTGATCCTGGATTTGATCTCGCATGCACACTAGTATGTAGACACACACACACACACACACACACACACACACACACACGTCGAAGGGGTGAAAATGGCAAGTAGTTGCAGTACATTGATTGGAAGCTATCCCATGTCATCATCCATTGTGTCTGAAGTTGTCCAGAAAGCTGTCTTCTTTCTAACAGTCTCTTGAAAGAGTGAGTTTCAGGCACCCCATTGAGGTGGACTGTTTAGAGTACCTAGTTAGTTGGAAGATCTTTCTTAGTTCAGGGTTGAGCACAGCAAGTGCTTGACAATGTTAGCGGTAAGACCCCTTAAAAGAGCCCTTCTAGGGGTGCTCCAATTAGCATCTGGTTATAAAACTTCCAAAGACCTAAGAGTCTAGGTTGTGGAATTTCTTCATTCATGTGGAAATGGGGTTTTCCTCTGAAAACCAACTCCAGTCTGTTGATGTTCGTAGGTATGTCTAGTAATTCTAGTAATTCCCTTATAGAAGGGATGTGTAGAAGTCAGAATGTGTAAATTGCTAGATTACAATCTTCAGATGCCTGGATTAAAAAAACGGCATTTTCTCCTGCAAGACAGGTCTCAGTTTGTAGTTCTTTTTTTTTTTTTTTTTTTTTTTTTG
>NW_021604595.1:474289-536356 GCF_004785775.1 Grammomys surdaster
AACACACGGTGGCTCCTAGCTGTCTGTAACCCCAGTTCTAGGGAATCTAATGCCCTCTTCTGGCATCTGGGGAACCAGGCACACATGTGGTACCTGGACAGACAAAAACTCACCAAGTATATTAACCTTTTAAAAATTTGAAATTCTGGGCTGGAGAGATGGCTCAGCGGTTAAGAGCACTGACTGCTCTTCCAGAGGTCCTGAGTTCAAATCCCAGCAACCACATGGTGGCTCACAAACATCCGTAAAGAGATTGGATGCCCTCTTCTGGTGTGTCCGAAGACAGTGACAGTGTACTAATTAAATAAATAAATCTTTAAAAAAATTTTTGAAATTTTGACTGATAATATTTGTTAGCTAGTATCAGGAAAAGCAGTATAAGTAGACACCAAACGATCAGGGCACTGAAGAATCTCTACATATACAACATTTTGTATAATTTTTGAACACTTAGTAACATACAAACACAATTTAGTGCACATAAAACTTTTAAATGTTGACACCCAGAATTGGTAAACTCTCTAAAACTTACACGTGTGTTTTTGCAAGTATTCTGTGAGTACCCGAGGAAGCCAGTAAGTGTTGAGATCACCTTGAAATCAACCAATGAGAATGCTCAGAACTGAATTCTGGGTCTCTGCAAGTGCAGCAAGCGTTCTCTATAGGCCAACTTTAGTTTTTTTTTTTTTTTTTTTTTTTACCCCTTCTTTTGAAAAGGTGGAGGTAATTCTCTCTGGGAAATCATAAAGCTGGTTTGAGACAATATGGACTAAGTTTGTGTTCCATTCCTTGGGATTCTTAGGTTGAGATCCTACCTGTGAAGACAGATTAGGCCTTGGGGTTAGGAGAGGTTTGGTCCAGCTGTACCTGTGTTGAGTCCAGGCTTTATAAGGTACTGTTTCCTCCTCTGATAGCTCTGTCAGCATAGAACACGCCTTCTGTGGATCTTTGGGATAAACGGAGGGAACCTGTGCTCTACTTGGTGCAGGGAGGAGCTAAGGCAGAAATCCAAAGACAGTCTTGTTTCAAGTTGCTTTGGTTTTGTGCTCACCAGGGATGGTATAACCGCTTAATGGCCATGAGTTCAGACTTGTCTGCCTCTGAGAGCAGCGATTGAAGGAATATGCCTCTGCACTCCCATATACTGTTCTTGAATGCTTTTCTGTACTGACACTTCTTGTATGTGTGTCAATATGCATATACGATAGTTACAGGCAGCTCATGGGGGGTCAGTTTCTCTACCACTATGTTGGTCCCTGGGATAAACTTAACAGTTGTATCTTGCTGGCCTAGAGTAAGACACTTTTGTTTGTTTTTTCGGGACAGAGTTTCTCTGTGTAGCCCTGGCTGTCCTGGAACTCACTCTGTAGACCAGGCTGGCCTCGAACTCAGAAATCCACCTGCCCCTGCCTCCCAAGTGCTGGGATTAAAGGCATGTGCCACCACTGCCTGGCCTGGAGTGAGACACTTTTAAATGTAACCTCCAGTGTCAATGTTTTTGTTCTCTGGGGTAGTGGATGGTACAAAGCTACTCTCCTTGCAGTTTAAAGGGGAAATGTGCCCTTGCCTTTGATGTGTTATACTAGTTAGGAATGTTTGCTCAGCCGGCCATATTACATATCTTAATGTGACTTATGGCTGGGCTTGGCCAGATTTGTAGTCTTAATTGTGTGAGTAGGTGGGGGGGGACCCACATTAAAAAGACTTTAATGTGGAGTTTTGGGGGTCATGTAGTACCAGCTGACCTAGACTGAGATTAACCAGGCCAGCAGCTGGTTGTACCTCTTACTTAGGTGGTAGCTCCTGGCTGCCATGATCTGTCACACTGAGATGCCAGGAATGTATCCTGCTCCAGAGGACACAAGTGGTTAGTAAACACCCAAACTTGCAAACACCCTGTTCAAGTCACTCAGATGTCTACCACCCAGTGCTGCCTTCTCTAGAGGAGGAGAAACCTCCAAAAACCAACTGGTGATACAGAAAGCTGCAAGGGAGGCACAAGGGGGCACAAACTTATCAGCGTCCCTGGAGCTCCAGAACTATACAAGGAGGCTGTGTCTAAGAATGTGAAAGCTAAGCCTTCCAGCTTCCTCCACTCAGCAGTATCATCTCTCAGCTGGTGCTGAGGATTCTGAGGTGTACATTAATTTAGCTTTTCTTTGCTTTTACAATTGAGCTTTCTTTCAGTCACCCATCCGTTTTCCATTTCTCTTGTATTTTAGCTATTTCCCACTTTCTCCAATTTCTGGGTTTGCGTTGAGTGTTTTGAGGGCTGTGGGTGTACAATATTCAGATGGCTTTCCCAGAGAATCCATTTTGGAGAATCTGATGAGTTGGCTACTAGCATTCAGCTATCATGATGTAAGGTGCACTGAGTCATCTGTGCCAAGGCCATAAACCTCAAACTGTTCCCAGACACTGACACTAAACCAGGTCATCCTTCAAACTGAGCTCTGCTAAGAACCCCCCCCCCAAAAAAAAAACCAAAAAACCCAAAAACCAACTCTGCCTGGTAACTGTGTGCTTGCAATGACTGTTTTAGAGTAGTGAGTCAGGAGAATGGAGTGAAGAGTGAAGGCAAGAAAGTCTCTTGCAAATGTTACAAAACAAGAAGAAACTCTATTGCCAAAGAAGATGGCTGGAAACCCCAAGAGACAAACTAAATCCCTTGGCTGTCCTAAGGTGACTCATTATAATACCGAATACACACCCCTGGGCAGAGGTTTCAGATGTTCCTTACACATGCAATGCACACATTTATAAGAACTACATTAACAAAGTATCCTTAAAATAAGAATAAAAAAACAAAACAAAACAAAAAAAGCCCATGCTATAAATGAGCCCTAAGGCCTGAGCGAGCTGACATGAAGACCAACTCTGTACAGTGGGATCTCTGAGCTCTAGACGCCCTGTGTTCCCACTTCCTCCCTTGGCATCGCATACTTTTCTGGCAATGGTTCCTTGTCTCTGCTGTGATCCACACTCCTCTGCACTCCAGGCTTTTCCAGATCACTCTCCTTCCTTTTCTCCTGTCAGATCGTGTGAATGTGACGTGTCTGTAGCATCTGTTCCTGTTGATACCCATGACCCTTCACTTACATCTCCTCCAGTAACATGTGTACAACCACCTCATCTTGTCTTGGCAGCTGATTCTCTGGGAGCACTATGGGATAATAATTACTTCCAATACAGTATCTGAGAGAGTGTTTACTGTTTTGATTTAATCAAACGTAAAATATTTCATCAAATTACCCAGGAAAATCCAGGTAGCAGAAATATATAACATATCCATTTCTTCACAAGGTCTCAAATCAGTTTTACAAGGCCATATATATATGTATATGTACTATGCCACTTCCACTTTCTGTACCGAAGAACTCCAGTATAGAAAGAAGCTTCGTGGTGCTGAGGTAACATTAGGACCCTCCCCCAACATGACTGCATAGGTGTTTAAGGTTAAATGCGAACATGATGTGAGGTCTCAAGTCAGTCAATCCCATTTGAATCATGGGTTCAAAGCAGCATATTAGACATGTGCCCAAGGAGATACTTTCACTGAGTCTGTGTGTGAGTGTGTGTGTGTGTGTGTGTGTGTGTGTGTGTAAGAATGTGTGTTTGTGTGTGTGTGTGTGCAAAAGGAGATGGGCAGATTCAGGACAGACTGATTGAGAGCACACTGATAACTGTTAGCCATCTGCAGTCGTTGGCAAGACAGAAACATACACAGTCTTCATATTCAAAGTCTTCATTGGGATATCTTCTGTAATTTCTAGAAGAGAGAACATTTTCAAAAAGTCAATATTCCACATATTGCGAGTAAACATATAAAAATGTTAACTGCCTATCTTGAGTCCCATCCTCAGGCCACTCTGACTTCTGTCCTAGCTTCTAGGGGGGAATCTTTAAACTCTGGCATGTCCTGAGGTGTGTTGTTGTTGTTTACAGTAGGGCTTTGATTACATGTTAGCTTATGTTAGCGAGGTGACTCAGGGCAGGGAGCTGTGGAGTGGGTGGGATGGATGGTAACAGGTGAGACAAAGACCAACCATGCAGGCACTGGATTAATTGAACCTACATATTAATCCTCAGCAAAGCTCTGGGTCCCAAGTCCCACCAAGCTTCCCTGGGTAGTGACACCACGTGGTCACACTCCTGGGGATGGGTGGAGGTGACACTGACCATTCCTCCATGAAGAAGGATGACTTAAATCTCTAGTGATCTCCCACTCTGCCCTTCACGTCTCTTCTTCTGCTTAGCACTAGTTGGTATAATAACCAATTTGTGAGTATGGAACCTGTTAGTGAGTCTGTGAATCTTTCTGACAAATTACTGAATCTGAGGGTGGTTTGAGGAAATGCCTGAGGCTGTGTTGGTATCAGGAGTGGTGGTGGCAGCACAGAGACACGCCCCCATGTCCACATCATATATATAATAAACTTAGGCACATTACAGTCCGATTCCAGAACATCAAGGACAAGGGGAAATCCTGAAAGAAGCTAAATCTGAAAGAACATCTTACACAAGAGAGAGAGATCAGCCTGAAAATTGCAGAGTGCAGCACTTAAGGTCAGAGGGCAAGAGAAGTGGGCTGTAGAGAGGCCTATGTGAGAAACCTTGAGAAACAAGTCTACTCTTGTTCTAGATCTTTAGGTGTTCTGTGGGAGATGCAAACAGCATGCTTATAGACCGAAAAGGGATGGGGTTGGCTGGACTATAGGCTAAAAGTTTCTGGTCAGAGTTGATTCTTGAAGAGACTGGTTTTAAAGTCAGTAATTATAGAAGTATGAATGTTCAGGTTATTTCTAAAGAAATGAACTCTTCTTACTATCCCTACTTTAATTTAAATGCTGTGGGACCGGGGGTCCTTCCCGTCTCGCCCGTGGTAGGCAGACACTCCACGCTCAGCTACGCCTCTCTGTAAGGTTACTGTTACTTTGAACTATATTATGGTAAATTTGAGGAAACTGCAAAAACAAACAAAACAAGACAAATACTCGAAACTTCCTTTTCACAGACAAAACACAGTCACTGGCACCGCCAGGTCCTTTCAGAGAGGGTCATGGCCGCCTCACCTTGTGTCTGAGTCTCATTCAGGAACAGCTTTAGTCTCCTGCTTCGCAGTCCGAACACCTTGGCTGCTTCATACACAAGCCCTTGGTGGGTGAGTCCATTCTGTCCGAGTGGGTTTTCAAGCAGGAGGGTGCCCACAGTTCCTGTTAAACACTCTAGGGAAGAAAGAAGAAACTGGGTTATTTCCAAGAACTCACGCACCTACACCAGTGGCAGCTGCAGACAGCACCAACCGGTGACTTGGAAGGTTGTGAAGTGGGTGCAGGAGCTTAAGCAGGGGCACAGGATGTACAGAAGTAATCTTAAAATAAATAGCTCAAGAGGTGAGGAAGAGGGGGAATGAGAGAAACTGGCACATGAAAGCCAGCTGCCGGGGAATTGATCTTCAGTGCACACTCAGTGAGGAGACAAGGATTTCAGCAGAAACGTGCACAGTGAGGATCCCGAAATGTTAGGGAAGGCAGCAATGCTGCCTGTGGGCTGAGCCCAGAGGTGTCCAACTTTCCAGGACAGATTCCAAGAAACAAAAGTTCACACTGCCTAGCCAATAGTTCGGGCACGTCATTTCAAGTAGATGTAATCTCCACCTTCGAGGGTATTTTTGTTTTCTGATTGTCAGGATGATGGTGGTTTTTCTACAGAAATATACCAAAAGACCAAAACAACAAAACCAAAACAACTGTATGCCTTGAAGTAGCATGGGAGTCAATGATTTGTTCATTAATATGGAGAGGTGAGGTCTCACTACACAGCCCAGGCTGACCTCAAACTTGTAATCTTTCAGCCTCGGTCCCTGAGTGCTGGGATTGCAGGTGAGCATGCAACACCATGCCTGGCTGGTGTCTGTGTGTTGAAGTTGATTTGAAGGCTAGGTCAGGGAGTTGAGCCTGGGAGGAGCCTGATGTCCCGTGCTCCGTGAACAGAGTGCTGAGGACGTGCGTACCTTGTGGCTCTGAGTTCAGGAGCTGCAGGTTGACGTACTGACACAGAAGGGCGCTGGGGCTGCTGACGAGAGACGGGGATGCTCCTGCAGTCACACACAGCGTCTTCCCACTGAGGCTCAGCAAATCAGTCTGGTTCTGTATTTCTAAAAGAAGCAATTCTGAAGTCACTTGCTTTTTCCTATTTTCCTGGCAATGTCACTATTATCCGTCCTCAGTGGTGCTTTCCACTCAATTTACCAAAGGACACTGCTTCGTCTACCAAGCCAGACTTTAATGAAACCAAAGAGTAAAGAGTAGGAAACTGGCTTTTTTGGTAGATGGGATTGAACCTGGGGCTTTCTGCATGCTAAGCATACCCTCTACCTCCAGCTCCGCAAGGACAGCCCTACAGATAGGCAATCCGGGCCAAGCAGTGGTGGCATATGCCTTTAGTCCCAGCAGATTAAATTAATTAGAGGCAGAGAGGCAGGTGACTCTCTGTGAGTTCCAGGTCAGCCTGGGGGAGGGAGGGAGGGAGGGAGGGAGGGAGGGAGGGAGGGAGGGAGAGAGAGAGAGAGAGAGACCGAGACCCCCGCACCCATAACTTAAAATTCAATGTAAATAGTCTTTCTTCTTTCAGTATCTTCCTTGTATACTACGGGTCCTCTTAAAATTGTCATCCTCTCTTACGGTAATCTCAAAATTTACCGTGAAACATTATCCGAAAACCAATAAAGTTAGCAAACATGTTTTAATTCATTTGTGTCTGTGCTTGTGAGAAGGTGTGAGTTATGTGTGTGTGTTTGTGTGTGTGTGAGTTGTGTGTGTTTGTGTATGTGTGTGTGCATGTGTGTGCGTATGTATGTGTGTGTTTGTGTGTGTGCATGTGTGTGTGCATGTGTGTGTGTTTGGTATGTGATTGTGTGCGTGTGTTTGTATACGTCTGTGTGTGCATGTGTGTTCGTGTGTGTATGTGTACATGTGTCACTCAAATGCTGACATTAGGTGCCCCTCTTGATTGCTTTCCACTTCTCTTAGTTTTAAAAGCTCACGCAGTTACCCGCTGAGCCACCTCACTGACCTCACTTCATTCTCATTGGCTGGGCCTGTGAGCACCCTGGATCCTACCGCCTCACAGCCTGGGATCTCATGGGTGCCACTAACGCAGCTCCATAGGTGGATGCTGGGGATCTGACCCAGTCGGTCTCATAAGTGTCACGTCTGAGCCACCTCCCTGACCCAAGCTCTAGTTCTTTAACAGTGGATCCCGGGTCTGGATTCTGTAAGGCTCAGCAACCTGATAAACTCACAGCTCAGCAGGGAGGGCCGAGTCCTGATATGTCTCATGGCTAACAGGGACAGGGAGGATGAGGGCTTCCTGTAAGTCCCAGGTTTCAGTCATACCACAGGGGAGACACGGCAGGCAGACACTGCTAAAGAGCAGGTTGCCTCAGAGTCAGGAAAACACAACGGCTCTGCCACACACTGGACACCAAATGAAGACCACCAAGCCACCTGGAGCAAATGACAAGATGTCCTCTCGCTCTCCACATACCTGTATCTCCGTGGAAGACTGACAGCTTTGCGTTTTTAACACCGAATATGCTGGTAACGATGCTCTTCAGCTTTACGAGGTTCAACTGATTATCACCTTTTGGATTCTCCAGGAGCAGCACTCCGCCTGGAAAGCCACAAAAACAAGATCTCATTTAGAGAAGTAAAACTTAGAGAAAACATTAAGTTTGGAAGTTAAGAATGCAAAGGGGTTTCCAACTCTCATACAAGCAAATACCACATTCCCGCTTAGAGGGGCCTTGGCAAGCCTCAGTGGGCCAAGGAATAAAGGTACCAAGCCACCTGCCCTCATCCTTTGCAAGACTCAAACTTTTATTTTGCACTTTGTAAATCCTAATACTAATTACATACACACACATGCACATACACACACAGAGTGGCCCTTAATGCTAACATCCTAGAGTTATATTCTTTTTTTTTTTTGGGGGGGGGGTGGTGGTGGTTTTTCAAGACAGGGTTTCTCTGTATAGACCTGGCTGTCCTGGAACTCACTCTGTAGACCAGGCTGGCCTCAAACTCAGAAATCCGCCTGCCTCTGCCTCCCAAGTGCTGGGATTAAAGGCGTGCGCCACCACTGCCCGGCTGAGTTATATTCAATTACACATAATTTCTATAATGACTCACTATCTAGGTTTTCTCCATCCTTATAAGCACAAATGTTACTTTCAAATGTATGTAATACCTCATTGTAGTTTTTTGTAATTAACTCACAAGTAAAAACATCATGTCACTAGATGTCTTTTTTTTTTTTCCTGGTTAAATTTCAGTTTAAGTCTTTGTTCATGGACATTTATGCTACAATTAAATCATCATATTGGTTGACAGGAAATTGTTTTGATATGGGTAGTAAGATTGACTTGGTAATGTTTTTCTAAATTATACACCAAACTTCATTTAGACAAAGAGCCCAACTTATCATGACAAACTCCTTTCACGTTCTCTCACTTTGTCTTATGGGCTGATGTTTTGGCTAGGCAGGCCAAGGGGTGACACAAAATGGAAAATGGAGTACTTGTGGTTAACTAGAGCATGTTGAAAACCAAAGAGGCTGAGTGAACTTGCATAGCAAAACTGGTATTAAATGTTGGGCAGATTGGCTGTTTGATGGCTATTATCTACTATACCAAAACTCAGACTGTAACATACAGTGACAAATAACTTATCCAAGAGGTTTCATTTAGTATGTTCTCAAGTTTTACCCATGTTATAGTATCACTATTTCATTTCTAGAATAGATCACATTTTGTTTGAGTATTTTGATTGTGTATGTATTATTTACACTGTGAACATTCATCCTTAAATTTTAATGGAAACACATTTTCCCAGCCTTTGGGAAATACAGCTAGCTGACTGTAAACTGGATACATAAAATTCCCATTATTCCTAAACTGGTATATTAAGTAGTGGTTAGTAGGTCTCCGAATACGTTAGGTTTTGAATTTTTTAAATGCATGTACATGAATGTGTGAATGTGACTGTGTGTGCATGCAGAGCTCTGAGGAGGGCGTCAGGTCCCTTGGAGCTGGTTACAGGCCTTTTGCAGGATGCCCAGCCTCTCTTGGGGGCTGTTCTCTGAACTCTGGTCCTCAGAATCACATAGCAAGTGCTTGTAACCTTTGAGCAAAGCTGCTCAGTCTTTTATTTCCTGTTCTTCAAACAGCATCATCTCCATTGGCATAAAAAGAGCCCTTCTCAATTTTTTAACTTGGTAGCACTTCCTGACTTCAGATTTTGGTTCTTCATAATTTTGTTTCTTGACTTAGGTTAACCTCATTTTCAATTCTACTACTTCAGTTTCAACACAATACAGGCATGTGCATCATGCCTTTCTTTATAATTTCTAATTCCTCCTCCACTTTGATCAGACAGTATACTTTTTCATCTCTTTAAAACAGTTTCCTATTGGAACTATTTAATTCTATAGGCTGGAAATGATTTAATTTAGCTTACTTTGTCTTTGTTGAAGTGAAGTTCAATACTTGCTCTTCCTCCGTTTCTATTTACTGCTGGCCCCTTGTATACTGGGACACACTTTGTGTATAATTTGTTAGACACATTAAATAATAAAGTATTTGTAAAATCAGTACCCTATGCCTGTCTAAGGCTGGCGAGTGTCTGAATTTTGTGAAGTTCAGTTCTTTTGTTGTGTAAGACCATTTGCAGTCTTCTTCCTGTAGCTTAACACCATGCTAATTTGACAGATTCCCTAAAGTCCCTGAAATCGAAACTTTTGTTGAGGGGTCACCTATAGACATGCTTTCATCACTTACATACCAGGATGTGATCTCCTCCTGGTAAATGTTGAGGGTGCTTCAACTAGGTCCTGAGCAGGGTACCCATAGTCTGATTTCTAGAAAATGCCAGAAATTTCCAAAGCACCAATGAACAGACAGTAACTTCTTCAGCTTTCCCTTCAAGTTTTTTAATTAATGTGCTGTTTACCTTAAAAGTGTTCTGCTGCTTATGGCAGTCTTAATGTCAAACTGCCAGTGTTTCTGAAAAGGCAGCTTAAGGGAAAATGCAATCACATTAATACCTATCTTTCTCCCTCTCCCTTTCTCTCTCCCTCTCTTTGGATTAACATGCAAGCTACACTTTCTTCTTTCAGTTTTGAGACTCCACGTCTGCAGGTTAAAGAAAAAGAACCAACCAAGCTCTAACTAGCTGATGCACAGAGGCGTCAGCTAACATTCTGAGCACTCTTGGGCAGATAATACAGGTATTTAGTAGGTATGTCTCCTACTAAAGTTTGAGGTAAGATAATGTCAACAGAACTTGTGATGTTAAATATCAAAGAAGGAGGATTTAGAAAGACTTGCAGAGCTCCCTCAAGGATCTGCTGCAAAGTCAATCTCTGCAATGGATAGAAGAAGAAAGTCAATCTCTGCAATGGATAGGAAGAATAATCAAGGCTGAGACAAAAATCACCAGGAAGCAGGTGGGACAGTGTAGGCTCTCACAGGCAAACAGTTTGTGATCCTATACAACAGGGAGACTTGCTAGGACAATATTATAGTAAGATAACCAAAAGCTAAAAACCCAAGGCTTTTCAACCTTTGAATTGCATTTTAGTCTGAAAAAAAAAAAAAAACAGAATTTTTATTGCTAGAGAGTTCAGCAGTATGTTTAACTATATCTGATTGCTGTGGTACCTTTTCTGAAATAACCTGAACCTCTACAGACATTAAGGGCAAAGTCACCAGAAACTGAGATTCCTTACCCTACACTAGCAGCTGTTCCATCTGGAGTCACGGCAGCAAAACAGGAACAAATTTGGTTCTAAGGTAAGTTTACTGCCATTGTAAATTCATCGTGTAATAAAATGTAGCAGTAAATGTAAAGTCTGCCTATAACTTTCAGGTGGATCTTCTCTGACTCCTGGCCCAAGGAACTTAAGGCAGACTTGCAAATCTGTAGAGAGTGCTCCAATTTGCTGAAGCATACACACACATTTTTATTACATTTTTTTTGGGGGGGGGAGGGAAGAAGGGGTTTCTTAGAATGAAGATTTAAGAAAACGCTGTATCTCCACCTTAAACTGAACCCACTGTTCTAATTACTGACATCCCTAAGCTCGTAAAACAGAACCTAGACTTGCTAACTAAGGGCTTGGAGGCTGAGTGGAAGGCTTTACCTTGTTCTAACAGAATTAATATGCAAGCCACATGGAATTCAGTTAACACTGTTTAATTAACTAATGATCTTTCTTGTCTTCCACAGGAGTACAGAAGGAAATAGTTGAAGATCTTTTAAAAACCTCTTTTCCTTTAGAGTAGTAACTTCTACTGTATGAAGTAGGTGGTTCTTTAGGAGTTAAAGAACCTCTACTTAGCCATTTCAATCCCTCCTCTTCTACATCTCAATACAAGAAAAAATACCTGCATCTCCAGCAGTGGGACAGTAAAAACCCAAGCCCGCTTGAGCCCCACAGCAAGATCCTCAGTACTACAGCACATACAAGACCTAGAATGCATGAGGCCCTAGATTCAATTCCCAGTGCTGTACCCCAATATATGGCTAAGTGACTAGACACCATGCCTAACTTTTCCGTACCATGAACATTTGTATGCTGAACTTGGTCTATGGACAGAAAAACCTAGGGCTCTACCTACCCATTCTTCTTCAATGAATGAAAATACTGCAGAGGTACTGAGAATTTAATTTTTGGTTGTGTTGCTACAATAAGCAAGTTGCTTAAACACTGCAAAGATAAGTCACAAGTAACTGCAACTATGACAGATTAATAATTTATTTATATATTATTTCTATATCCACAATAAAAACTGTCATTTGTTTTGCTTATAAAAATAACTTTAGTTCTAATTTATTTTCCCACTATTATTTTAAAGATGTCCTAACATTTTTTATATTAAGTTTATTGTGTGTGTGTGTGTGAGCATATGCACGTGCCACACTGCATGTGCAGTCAGAGAACAACTTTTGTGAGCTGGTTCTGCACTTACCAAGAGAATCTCAGAGGTCAAACTCAGGTCATCAGGCCTCAGGAAGTGAGCTATCTCCTGAGCCCTTTTTGCCGTATTTTTAAGGCAAAAGGCAAAGCTTAACTAGCAAAATATATTTTGTAATCATGAATGAGAAAATCTAAAATTCTGTAATATTTAAATTACTTTATGTAAGAAATAATTTGGGGCAAGCACTCTTATGAAACAAATTTAGAGATCTATAAAAAAGATTATGTAAATATTCCCCAAATTCACATAAAAAAGAAAAACAATGTATTTTATAATTCTTTCAAAGAGACTTTGAATTGAAGTTTAAATAACAGGCTAGTTAAAAACAAAACCAGAAATTTTGACAGAAAGCTTGGAAAGAGGCAGCAATCAATCAATCATCAAATGTAATTTTCTTCCCCTGAAACACAGTGATTTTGGACTGCTGCTCCTTCCACCTCCTGCTTGCTTCCCAGGAAGGATGCAGAGGTGCGTGCAGCTGAGGCTTCACACTCTCAAATCCTCTGTGTGGATGCTTTGTAAACTGGTTCTTGATTGGAGGTTCATTTTCTGGAAAATCTGGGGGTTTATTCTTGGGGGCCTGTTCTCTGGGATCCCTTCTGGAGCTTTTAGGTCCAGATAGAGAGTGGAAAAACACGGATTCTAACTTCCTGGCTTCCGGAATCAGTGTATGTTTATCGTTTCTTACATCCCAATGGGTTTCAAGTGTATTTGTATTGGAAGACACTTTTGGGAGGGGCTTTTGTTCCTTAGCTGAGGAATGGATACCACACTCCTTCTTTCGTGTCCGTCTGACTTTTCAATGAAGAAGTCATCACCACTGTCGCTGTCCTTGGATGCAGAAGACTGTTTGTAGAACCGTTCTTCAGTGCTGTCATCAAAATATTCCTTCTCCTCTTCGCTCACCGCCTCCTCACTGCCACTGTTGTCAGCCGGTTCAGGCACACTGTCCTCTGTGGTCCTGGCTGATGCTTTCCCCTGGTTGTTGTCTCCTGGGGCTGGGGCCCCCTGGTGTTCAGATTTAACCCCAGCATCATCTCCTGAAGGCTTCCCCAGAGAACGGGGAGTAGCCACTGCTTTGGGTCCCCGTTCCATCTTGGCCATTTTTTCTTTTGAACCACTTCCTGCCTTCTTTGCGGCTGCATTGGCATCCTTCCCCTTCTGCTCAGCGACAACAGTTCTCTCAGGATGCTGTGACTCACTTACATCATCCTTTGACCTTGCAATGTCCTTACACCGGCTTTCCTCTGAAGAATTCTTACATGACTCGGCCTCCGGAGCATTCCGCCTTGCATCTTTGAAGGCCTGGACAGCAGCTTTTAGCACATCAATTTTTTTTCCTCAGAAGAGGGTGAACTGCTAATCTGGCAATTGCTCTTTCAGTTGCAGTACAATCTGGCTGTTTGCAAGTTTTTTCAAGGTTGATATCACTAAGAACAGATTTAGTTATGACATCGGGTTTCAGCTCCTTCATGGCACGGATGTCTTCAAGCAACCTTTGGGCCAACCTTTGGTTTTTCAACAGTGCTTCTTCAGTGCCCTTTTTGGACTTCAGTCTGCCAACACTTCGGACAAGTTTTCAGATGACCAGAACCCGGATTCGCTTCACTTCTTTTCTCATCTTTACAACCTCGTTATTGAGGTTCAGGGTTCCCAGCTGAGCCATTACGGACGGAGGAAGAAAGTCAGCCGCCATGTCCGGCACGTGAGCGCCGGCGTTTACCACTAGATGTCTTTTTTAATGTTCAATCCCCTAGAGGCTAACAATAGTAAATTGTTTCATGCATGTTACTAAAATTGGTATAGCCTCCTGAATAAATTACCCTATTTTCTAACTGGATTGTATTTACAGTTGGGTTTACTGTATGTGAGTCCCTATCAGATGGTGTCTTTACTGTTTAAATGTCACACCTCTTCCTGCTTTGGTGTTAAAGATTTTCCAGTCTATATCTTATTTTCAACCTCCTCGGAATAAATTTTAGTAAATTTTCTAAAACCCGTGCAGAGCCTTTCATTTCTGGCAAAGTTCAGTGGGTCAATTTTCTCTTTTATACAGTGATTTTAGTGTCAAAATTTTCCTGATGGTATTGTACAATTAATTTTTATAGAGCTTATTTATTTAACCGGCTCAACAACAACAAAACAAGCACTGAAGTAAGTTTATGTCATCTTTCCTAGTTCATAGAAGGTTCAACCTAAGAATGTTCAAGTGGGAGGGCACGGCCCATCACTTCATGTACGTCAAAAAACTGACCTGCATTGCTACAGGTGGAGTCTTAAAGGGATTTGAAAGATGAGAACTGAAAAGATACAAAGAAAAAGGCTGAAAATTTCCTAACATGTGGGATCACTTCTGTATAGCAGCTGCCATCACAATGAAATATTCCACCCAGGAGGGAAGCTTTTTATTAAGACTCGAGTATTAAAATTTCTAAGTCTCAGGAAGAAAACAATTCACAAATCTAGCTAGTCCCTGAAATTTACAGATTCACAAGGCACCTTTCTGAGATTTATATAAATGTAATAATTGCTGTGGAAGAGACTCTCCCACTAGCCAAGCTGCTTGGAGAGACAGGTTTTGGGATGTAACCTTTCTCACCTATACTGGGGTGGGCTTCTAGTGACAGCAACTCCTCCTGGTCTTCCATGCTTTGTAAGTTGAGTAACTCCTGTAAGCACTGGTTCTCTAAGCTAGACTTGGATGGAAGAATTTCTTTGGTCTGTCATTGGCTCACTCTATTTGAGAATACAGATGTTTTTACTCATCTCCCCAGGAGAAGACAACAATTGCCGAAACAGACAAATTTACAGACACAGGAAGCAAAGTGCTACGATCTGAATATTAGCTTCACTTGTACCTCTTCCCAGTCACTATGTAGAAATCCTAGCAACCAGAACCATTAGGAAATGGAGTTTCTGATACAGCATTAGCACATGAGGCTGGAAACTTTATGAACAGATTAATGCTGTTATGAAAGATTATAAAAACTGGTCAGGCCTTATGCCATGTGAAGACACAGCAAGGTGCCACCTATGTACCAGGAAATAGGCTCTTACCGGACAGTTGAAACTTTTATCTCACACTTTTCCTTCTCCAGAAACCTGAGAAATATGTTATTTTCATTGTTTTGTATTCAAGACACTCCAGTGTTTGTAGCTATGAATTATCTAGTCACACTCAGCTTTAATTGGTTTTGGTTCTTGGTATCTTCAACAATTCCAAACAAACAAACAAACGTGTATGTGGTCTATATCATATGTGTGTGTGTGTGCCCGATGCACACATGAGTGGGAAAGTATGCATGCCAGAACTAAAGAGAATGTGGGGTGTCCTCTCTGCTCTCTGTCCTTGGGATAGGGTCTCTCACTGATTTTGAGACGTGGTGTTGTGTCTTGGCTGTCTGGACTGTAAGTTCCTGAGATCTCACCTATATCTGCAATCCCAGTGCCGAGGTTACAAGCATGTGCAGCTATGACCTTCTCTAGCTCTCTTTCCATGTGTGCTGGGGATTACAACTCTGATCCTCAGGCTTCCAGAACAAATACTCTTATCAGCTGAATTACCTTCTTAGCCTGACAAAGACGTGTTAGGTGTCACCATTATCTATTTTAGCTGACTGTGATGTCACACTGACAGGGAAAGGGCGGCACTACATAGTTAACCCCAGAAGGGAATGGCTAGGGTAGAGTTCTCTACAAGACTGTATGACATCAAGATCAGGACTTCTGTCCAGGGGTACTAAGGGAAGGAGTTCTTACTCTCTGCTAGGCTTCCACCAACACCTCTCCGATCAGAAACGCAACGCCATTTTATTGCTCAAAATGGGCTCCAGGCTGACACTGTGTTAGCTCGGCACTGACCTCGTCACTGCCATGTAGTCACGAGTGGGTCACCCGCTTTGTTACTTTCTCCTCGATGCTACTGGGCAGAAGGGCTTGAATCATAAAGTCATAATGAAACATGGTCTGTGCTCCTCTGTGACAACTGTGGGGTTGAGCACCCTGAGCCTAGCTTGGCTGGTTTGGCCCTGGTGTGGGAACTGGTGGAGTAATAGTTGCTGGGTTTTCTCTCCTGCTGGGTTTGGGTGGAAGAGAACAATTACTGTCTAGTAACTCTACCTTGCTAAGTTGCTCCTGTCCTGATCCATTCTCCAGAGGAAGCAGGACTTCCTTGAGACATTTCTTGACTGGTTAAGTGAGGAAAGTCCAGATCAGAGGGACCGCCCACTGCTGTCACTTAGCTTCACGGTTCCTCACGGACTACTCTTCCCTCTACTGGCATGATGTTTGATTTTGCACAGACTACTCGGGGTGTTAGGTGGTCTCAGCAGGACAAACGTGGAAAAGCAATGTTGACTCCAACACGCAAATCCAGTTAGGTCCATTATCCACTATGTAAAGGACTCACTTGGGTGACAAGATGAACGTTATCAAATTTTACCAATTCTCTTATGACACTGTTACAGAATTAACTAAAAAAAGGAGACCATACTGGAAGACACTTGTAATCCCAACTCTCAGCCAGAGACAAGAGGACGGTGAGCCCAACACTAAGCCGCAGAGCACACGGTAACTAAACTAAGCCGGGCACGCATGGTTCATCTACACTCACCTTGCTCTGTGCCGTTCACACAGATGTTAAGGTTCACATAAGCACAAGTAGGGCCAGGCACACACGATCCTCTGGTGAGTGTGATTTCCAGCTCGGACCCCTTTAACTGAGTGGAGAGAGTGTGATCAGCAACGGTGTGGTTGTGCTGGGCCCCACAGCAAGGCACATACTGCTCAGGCGAGCACTGCAGTTACAAACTCAACCCCCTCACCTGCTCTCTCAAAGATACTGTCTTCTAATTATATGATAGATACTCATTTGAAATAAGTCCAGAAAGTAAGCAATACGTAAGACAGAGAATAAAACAAGAATATGACTTTGTCACCTGAGAAGTTAACTGCCCTTCCTCATCTATCCTGCTATTAGGAATAAGGAAAAAAAATGATAGAATAAAGGATGTAGTTCTGAATTATGGTCCAGCATCTTTTATATCTCGGTGCGGTGCCAAATTTTCATAGCAACATCTAAAAGTACTATGTGTAAAGAGGCCATGAATTTGAAAGAGATGGATGGGTGTACAGGAGGGTTTGGAAGGAGGAAAAGAAGGGAGAAATGAAAAAGTTATATTAATCTCAAAAGGGTAAATTTTTTTTAAAGTACTGCCCATAGACAGGGAATTCTACCAAGTATGCAACACACTATCAACAAGCTAAATAACTGTGTCAATTGTCACTTATTTTTAATGAAAGTTATCAGATTGTATAGCATCCTCTCTTCCAGTTTAGACAGAATGGGTTAGCACAGCCGTTTCCCCACCCTGGCTGCCTTCCGTGAGAGAACTGCCATGAGTGAGCTTCTGCTGCCTTCCTTCCTTCCCTCCTCCTCTCCTGGCCTTCCTCTCAGAGCCTACTGAGCACTTTCAGAACAGTGTTTTAGTCCATATTCACCTCTGCTGCTGGCTTCATGCTGACAGGATATGGGGTCACCCTCTGGGCACACTGAGAGACTATCTTGAGGGGCTCATTGTGGGAACCCTCACCCTAGAGGCAGCAACACCATCCCTGGTTTCTGTGCTACACAAAGGGAAAGCTACCTGAGCCTGCCCAGCCAGTGCTCTCCTGTCCTGAGTGTGGATATAATGCCACCAGCTGCCCACACTCCTGTCGCCTGCCCTTCTCCACCACAACAGACCTCTACTTGAACTGGAAGTTATTTTTGTCAGAATATTATATCACGGCAACAGAAAAAGTAAGACAGTGGCTAGAATTCACCAAGATTTGACTATAAATGTAAAGCAAAATCCGATAAGGGATATCAGTATTTCCACATAACTCAGAACTCACCTGAGTTTGTTCTTGAATAAGGATATTATCCGATGTAGGAACTGGATATGGCTTCAAGGGAGCTTTGATAGTTGCAAATATGAAGTCGGTGTGGCTTTCAATGACATTATTCAAGTATCTTCCTTCAGATTTTGCATTATAGTAAACTGTTATTTCATCCGTTGGAACGAGATTACACTAAAACAGCATACAGAAAAACTTAGAAGTACATTTGTCCACTCAGACTGAAGGCACTGTTGAGTTAGAGCAGTGTGTGCTGAGCTGTCACTCTCCTCAGGCCATGGGTGAGGCTGGCACCTGCTGTCCTATGTGAGGCTGGCACCTGCTGTCCTATGTTCTTTTACCCACTTTTCTCTACAGGGCAGCAGGCAGAGTGCCTTTTCCTAGAGCAGCCCACCCCTCATGAATGCTGAAATAAAAGATTAGCAAAGCTAACCACAAAGCTCTGAACCAGGACAAAAATGTCTGCCACCTGCTGCAGGGCCCTCCTCAGACGTGAACCATGTGCCCTGAGGTTTGGTTTAGAGAGGAGCACCACACAGCTCTCCTAATCAGCACTGTCCCTAGGAGTAAGCTTTCTGACTCTCAGGCCTAAGAGGCTTGCTGATGCCTTTTCCTGCAGGTCAAGGCCGCAAGCACCTTTTTCACCTCTTCAAGGAAAACCACCTCAGTCTGTACAGACCCAGCAATCCCTCTCCTCAGCTAGGAGCCCCCCAAACTGACTTCTATCTTACTTGGACACCCTCTATCATTTCTGGTTACCCTCTGTAGCAGCTAGAGAGTGATCTTTCTGGAAGATAATTTTGTAGAAGCCTGTGGAAGCCCAAGGGAATGGAGGTGGATAGATTAAAAGCCCTTGGTCAGAGAATGTGAGTGATACCCAGCCGGGGAGTGGGTAGAGAAGGAGAGAGGGGCCTGACTCCCCTGCAGAGTATTATCAGAGGGACCTTGGATTAATGAGTCATTACTATCAACTGATAACTATGGTTTATACTGCCTGCCTTGTCCGTCTTCCCCAACATTCTAAATAAAACTAGTACAAGCCCAAAACTACAGCATAGCCCTAAAGAAACAAACTGACCTTCTTGCGAAGCTTCTGGATGCGATTGATGACTTCCCGAGCCATGCCCTCATCCACCATTGACTGGTCAGGAGTGACATCTAAGAGAACTAAAGCCTACAGAAAGAGCAGAGCAACGGCAATGGAATAAGATCATGTCCTACTCGGTGAACTGCAGCTAGGGCTGGCCAGTGGGACCGAGTCAGGTGGCTAGAGATTGATCCCTGGAACTGACATGGTGGAAAGGGAAAACTGATTCTTGCCACTCGCCCTCTGACCTCCACACACGCGCTGTGGCACCTGCACCCACATATCCACCCATGGAAGACTAAGAAGTACATGTTTAAAAAAGACAAAGTCTTTTAAAGGGCTCATTCTGATTGCAGAGATGGCTCAGCAGCACGTGGCGATCGTGCAGGACCCAGGTTGAGTTTCCAGAACCCACATGGAGGCTCACAACCTTCCACGTGTTTTGTAGGGTTGATTTTTGTGCAACCCAGTAACTAGGACACTGATTCTGAAAAACAAATCACAAAATGCTCACTTAAGCATCTGACAAACAAGTGCAAAGGGTAAGGATCCATACAGAAGATCAACAGAGCATCTCAAGGAGGAACTGACTGATGCAAGCCATGTTAAAATAAACTGTTCTCATCTGTTGCTGAAGAATGCTCTATGAGGAGGCCGGAGACGATGTCTCAAGCCTGCAATCCCCGTACACCCCAGGAGTGGAAGGAGGAGTTTCAGGACATTCTCAGCTACACAATGAGAATGTGGTCCAAGGCCAGAGAGAGCTGGACCTTGTCTCAAAAACACCAATCCATCAATCCATCCATCCATCCATCCATCCATCCAGACCAATCTTTGAGGGAACGCAAAAATACCTGAGCATCAGAGTGTGCTTCAAACTGTGCAGTCCCTCCCGTGGCCTGGTCAAAGGTGTACATGAGGCGAATATCTTCTTCGTGTAATTCGTGGCCTTCCACAAGAATGCTCCCTGTGGGAAAGGCAGACTGTTAGCATACCGTGCCCTCCCCTGATGACCCTGGCATTCTGCTGGCCCGCCAGGGTTGGTGAGAGGGAGAAGAGGGGCGGTGTGAAGTGCTGGGCACTGCATGTCTGTCCGGGGCAAGCAGAAGGAGGCGTGAGGAGCTGCCAATGGGTGATGTACCACCTGTAGGAAAGCCCACTCTAGCCACTGCACTAAGGCTGACTCTAGAAGTTTATATAACTGGAGGGAAAGAAGGTAGAGTATAACAGGATACCAGCACCCAGAGGCTGCCACAGCAAGTTGGGACAGCAGGCACCTGTCTAGGAACATTACTGGAATTTACAGTTGTGTTCTTATGAACAGGATGAAGATTTTAAGGAAGAGATGAAAACACCGTCTCAGGATGATCGGTCCTTGGGCGAGGACATGAAAACACCGTCTAAGGATGGTGGTATCCTAAATGTATTTGTAGAATTGCACCTATAGGTGTATCTCTGTGAGCTCAAAGACAACCTGGTCTACATGGAGACTTTGTCTCAAAACAAAACCAAAAATAGAGGAAGTGGAGAGGGGCTGAAATATGAGCCATCTCTCAGGGGTAAACTTGCACAAGCACTCCCGAGCACTGTCATTATCCTTGGGTGAAGACATGAAGGCAGACACCCACCGCTCTTCTGAAACTGCTCCAGCTCCTCATTGTTCAGCTGCTTTATGGCCATCATCACTGCTTTGAAGGCTCCCTTCAGACGCTTCCCAAGGACCATGTGATCTGGTTCGGCCCTTAGTCGAATCCCATACTTGTTTTTATCAGTAGACAGTGTAACTTTTCGAACATTTAATTCCTACAGTGAGTGCCAAAGGAAAAGCCAAAGTGTGAGGCACAGAAATCTGTATCACGAGAAACATGTAGACGAACACCCATACCAATACCATTCATAAGAGGCAAAGGCAGATATGACTCAAACGTCAGTCAACTGTTGAATGGGTGGGGCTGTGATGTGCAGGCTCGAGGCATGTAATGCTTGCCTGGCACGCACAAGGCCCTAGTTTGGATCCCCAGCATGACACAGTGAACAAAGCAGGTGCAACTATACACACACCGGAGTGTTCAGCAGCATACAGGAGTTAAGTACTATCCTTTGCTACAATGTGAGAGAACTATACAAACATTATGCCAAGCAACATAAGCCAGACACAGGAGAGGACAAAGTGTTCTTAGATGAAACATCTGAAGAAGGCACATCTACAAGAAGAAAATGTATTTGCCAGCCTGGTCTACAGAGTGAGTTCCAGGACAGCCAGGGCTACACAAACAAAAACCTTGTCTCAAAAACAAATAAACAAACAAAAATACAGAAATTCATATTTCCTAGAATGGTGTATTTAAAATATTACCCATGAATAACTAAAAACTGTTTTGAAAGTTTTGAAAATGCGATTGCCAGTAAAGGATTAGATTGTACGGGGAACAAAAGTGAATGAGGAGGGAGATTGGCTTTCCTTTTAGAAGCAGGGAAATGTTCTACGATTCTGACACTAGGTGCAATTCTACAAATACATTTAGGATACCATCTGGAATGGCACATAAATACGGTGCTCTTATCAAGACCAATCAGAGGAGCTGAGCATCACTAAAAGAAAAGGCCAAGGTTGGTACTGGTGCATGTCTTTAATCTCGGCACTAGAGGCAGGTGTATCTCTGTGAGTTCAAAGACACCCTGGTTTACATGGAGACCTTGCCTCAAAACAAAACCAAAAATAAAGGAAGTGGGGAGGGGCTGAAATATGAGCCATCTCTCAGGGGTAACTTGCACAAGCATTCCCGAGCACCGTCATTATCATTTAACCATGTGTGAGATCACAGCACTTCATGCCACGGTGCTAGTGACACATTCCCACTAAACGGGGAGCTGTGATAGCATGGTATACGGTACATGATGGTATGAGACATGGAAACAGAGGACAAAGTAAGGCAAACAACAAGCCACACAGAGGTTTGCTATTGTATCTATGTGGATAAGAGGGTGATGAGGGCCAGATGTGATAATGTACACAATGTCAGCATGTGGGAGGCTGAGGCAGGAGGACCACTTGTGCCTGGGCTACAGGCTACAAAGCAAGCCTGTGGTATACAGGAAGACAGTGTCTCAAAAATCACGCCCATATACAAAGCGAGATCAGGAAGGAGATATGAATAGATAATAAATGTGTGTGTGTCTACAAGGTATTAAATTAGGAGACATAATCTCAGTTTTTGGCTTCTAATGTTTGTCTAAAGTTTTCAGGTAGTTAAAAATCAAATACAGGCCAGGAAATGGTGGCTCTCCCCTTTAATCCCAGCACTCAGGGTTAGAGAGGCAGAGGCAGATGGATCTCTGTGAATTCAAGGCCAGCCTGGTCTACAGAATAAGTTCCAGGACAATCAGGGCTATACAAACAAAAGCTCTGTCTCAAAAACAAGCAAACAAAAATACAGAAATTAATATTTTCTAGAATGGTGTATTTAAAATATTACCTATAAATAACTAAAAACTGTTTTGAAATAGTAATGTATTTTAAAATTTGAAACATGCTTGCTTTAAAGACATCATAGAATGCAGCGTTGAAAGAATCAGTGACTCCATAAGGGGTCATTAGAGACATCTGCCCCCACTCCTACCCCCACCAGACTCCTGAGACAGTGGACTGTAAAGAGTGCTTTCCCCTGAACTTGACAGATGGGAGATGCTCAGAGTTCTGACAGCTTAAATGGACAACAGGTCCCGATGGCTCTGTGTTATTCTTATTCTAAAACTATAGCTTGGCTACGGAAAAGAGAAGAAACCAGGAGTCTTTCTCTTCCTGATTTGGACAAATTGTAATTGAGCCCAACTCCTTTAGTTTCAGGCTCCTAATCTTTTAAAATACAGGAGAATAAGCATCCTGTGAATGTAATGTATTGCCCAGCTACCAACACTGTGGACTATCCTTCTGAAACCAAATTCTACTCCTGAAATACATCCAACACACACACGCACACACAGACTCACACATACACATATACACACAGAAGCATGCACACACGCACGCACACACAGAAATACTTAGGCACTCAACATCCACACACTGATGTGCAGATACACTCATCTTTGTGACAAGAACCCAAAATTTCTCAAATAAAACATTTAAATAAATTATGAAACAGCCAGAAAACAAATACTATGCACACACAATAAAGATTTATATAGGCCGGGCGGTGGTGGCGCACGCCTTTAATCCCAGCACTTGGGAGGCAGAGGCAGGCGGATTTCTGAGTTCGAGGCCAGCCTGGTCTACAGAGTGAGTTCCAGGACAGCCAGGGCTACACAGAGAAACCCAGTCTCAATAAACAAAACAAAACAAACAAAACAAAACAAAACAAAACAAAGAGGGAGTAGTGACACTTGCTTTGATCCCAGAACATGGAAGGTCAAGGCAGGAGAACTGAGTCTAAGACTAGCCTAAGTTACAAAGTAAAGCCCTGCCCCCGACACCCCTCAAAGGCTACATACATAATTATATATGTGCACAGATCTGTAAATCTTGGAAACCTTCCTCGGAGGACAAATGAAACCCTGGAGACGGGGCAGGGAGGGTGCACACTGGAGATGGGGCAGGGAGGGTGCACACTGGAGATGGGGCAGGGAGGGTGCACACTGGAAACGGGACAGGGAGGGTGCACACTGGCCCACCTTTGATCAGACAGACACTACGCCTAGCCTAGTGCATTCACAAACAGCAAACGGCTACTGTTCATCACTTGAAGAAGCAAAGCTTTCTTGTTAATTACAACAATGTACTGAGGAAGAGAAGTAGATGAGAGTAGAGAGACCCACTGATCTCGTACAATTTCATGCATGGTTATGCATGTAGCAATTTATAAAAGAGTAATATTCTAGAAAAAAAAAAAAACCTTCTGACTAGGCTGGGCATTGACCTTACCTCAATGATATACTTCTCCAATGACCTGATATCCTCGAGAGCTTCTGGGTCTTGGTGGATGACCACAATTTCCTTCAAAGGATACTAGAGGGAAGGGAAGGGACATGAACTAAGGGTCAATTCCACCACAAGGCAAAGTGTTGAGTGCTATCTCTCTAGCTAAAGACTACCTGAAGATTTAGCTAAACTAGTGCCAAGTCACTCATACCTTACCACAGAAAAGCACAAAGAACTATGCCACTGCTGGAAAGTCTAGTTAAAATCTCCTAAGACACGGGTCTGGCTCAATTGGAAATCTGAATACAATTTCACACCTTTATTGGAATGGTTTTCCGGTCTCGTATCACTCTCCCAAGCTCGATCACGGACTGCATCCTAGACACGGCGTTCTCAGTTTTCTTGTCAATCAGCTCCTCTCTGATTGATAAACACAGGAATATGGAAGAGCATTACTTTTACAGGGTGAAAACCTGACACAGTTACACTTACGTGAGGGAGGAGCGTGAGGCTGGGTCTCTAGTGATAACTGAGAATGGATGTCACCCACAGGGCCACACACGGTGCTCCCAGGGTTACCGGAAGGTTTCGCTCACACCTCACCAACTACAACTCCTAAGGAGGATGCTACATCCCTCCACCACTGCAGGCCCCTGCAGCCGGAGGAGGAGCTGCATCAGCCTGGGTGAAGTGAGGGGTTCAGGAGGTAGGGAAGGGAAATGAGTCCTCTCCCCATCTGCTCCCGCAGAGCCCGGGACCCTACATGTACTTCCCTTGCCCATGGCCTGGGTGACACTTCTGTATTTGACTCCTACCGAACTCGAGGCAGCATGAGGTAGTGGATGCTGAGTGTGTCCTTGTCCCGGATAGAAGCAGGGTCAATCAGCAGTTTTAGATTCTGGTACATCAGTTCAGTAAGAAAGGGTGTGTAAGGGGCCTGTGGCAGAATGGAGGAGAGGGTATCATTCAGGTGTACCCATCATCAGCTGATCTCGCTTCAAGTGAGAAATGAAAACTAGTCACTTTAGAGAACAGTATAGCAATACATGGGCATAGGCTGGTTATTAGACGTCTGTTTTCAAAGAAAAATGACATCTTACGTATGAGGTACAATTGTAGGGCTACATCGCAGGACTCAAAATGTCTTCCTATCAGTTAAGTCAATATGCACAGAGATTAAAGCCTAGAAATCCTATCTGCAAAACAGAAAAACCCCACTTGCATCTCGGGATTCAGGTGCAGGAAGTCAGATATGGACACCACCACGATCTTGTCTAAGGGGAAATTCCCCTGTGACTGCTACAGGCTCACAGAAGGCTTTTTGAATAATGTAGAACATGATACTGGGGCACCAGAATAGGACACAGAAAAGCAGCAGACTTTTTAACTAATAGAAAAAATCCATGTGGAACAATCACACATTTTTCTATCAGTGCTGTTAGGATCTGCTTGATCATTTGAGTATGAGTTTAGGAATCTCTTCATTACTCACATTTACTGAGTTCTTCACATTATCAAGATTGATATCTTATCTCCCTAAGGGTAGATTCTGTCTAAATGCTGAATAGCACACCTTGTGTATCTCAGTTGGTGCTTAGAATAAGCACTAGTATACCTCAGTAAGTACTTAGAACGAGGCACATAAGCTATTCCGAGAGGGGCTAGCGATAGACGCTGCTTTTCAGGGAACAGATGGAGGGAGGAGCTGTAGCCCAGGGCTACTGTATGCAGCTCTGTTTTGGAGGGGTTGAGCATCTCACCATTAGTCTACACAGAGAAAGCAGGACACTGAACAGTGTCTCCAGAGCCATAACGCAGTCTTCCATCCCACTCTCACCCTAGAGAATAAAAGAGAGACAAATATTAAGCTGCCGGTAGTAAGTATGTCATCAAAACAGACGCTTATAAAAGGGGCAGCAAACAGGGACCGTGTACTACCCAGATGGAAAGGGGCGGAGTGAGGAGAAATGACCACAACCATCAGTCCTGCGGCCACAAAGGGCAGTGAGAGAGGCCAGCATGGGACAGCGGTCTGCTGTACCCCGACCATCTCTACTGGAGACCAGGTGAAAGGGAGCCAAGGATGGGCCAGGCTTGATGGTGCAGGGGGTGCATGGGTTCCAGTAGAACAAGAAGAGTTAGGTAAGATTCTGCTATTTAAAAAAAAAAAAGTGTATATATTGTGCTTTTAAAATGAATTTACTGGTTCTTGGCAGGGAAAAACTTTCTGCAGTGAGGAATTTGCCACTGTCTTATCTCACTATACACTCTGTACATGCCAATGCCTCTGGAGACCACTGTCCATGCCAAGCTCATGCTAAAACCCCAACAGCTAGGAAGAACTCTGACCACAGCAAACACCCGATCACTGCCACTTTGGGTGGAGACGGAAACAAAAGGTGTGTCACTGTGTATCTCCTTCCTCCGAACTGAAACACCCTCACCAGAGACAAGGCTGAAAAGTATGGAAGTAAAGCAAACCCCTAACTCTTAGGAAGTCCCTTCCCATGGTTTTATGAGCAGATCAATGGCTGTGGGGTCATTTGGCCCAGCCAAGCGGCCCCCATGTGTGTAGGAGCTTAGGGATGCTGCCTTCGTAAGTAGCCACGATTCCAGGGTGGGCTTTCTGTAGATGATGCAGTGTGGTTATCTATACTCTTATCACTCCTTACCCAGGCTCCTGGAAGGAACCCTGTTGGGAGCGACCTTGCTTATACATTAATGGCCTAAGTCAGCAGTACATGCCTACTGATACAAAGTCTTGGTCTCTGTGGGAAAGCACTAACCCTAGAACAGATAGCTATAGATCTTGTAGACAGGTAGCCCTGGTGGGAAAGTACCAGCCTGGATAGGAACAAATGAACCATAGATCTTATGGACAGGTAGCTTCGGTGGGGAAGTACTAACTTAGATAAGAATAAATGACCAATAGATCTTATGGACAGGTACATAGTGACCTGTTCTGCCCTGCTTCTTCTGTGAACTTTTCACCTAGCCAATATCCTGTTCTGGAAGACATCTGTACTCCCCCTGAGATCACCTGCGCTCCCCAGAAACAAAGAAGACCCTGTGTCATCCCCCCCCACATCCTGCTTCTATGTATATTAATCCCCATGTGAAAAAATTAAAATTACAGTCTAATCAGATTTCCAGACAGGCTGTTGTTCTTTATGTACTCCTGTCCCCCAGTTCTCTCTTCCAGGTCCTCCGGATCCTAGTTCAATGTCCCATGGGACTGGGGAAGAACCCCAATAACCTGACTGGTTCATACAGCTAGACTTGGACGGGGGCAATTACTTGGCTGTCATCGGTTAGCACATTATCTAGGGTGAGGACATTTGTTCATGCCTTTAGGGAAAAGTCACACACAGTAGTTTCTTTTAAGGAGTATAGCCACACTTGACAGTATTTGTGGAATTCTGAGGTCTGCTCAGTTTAGCACTGCACCAGCCTGGACACTTCACCCCTGCTAACTTGTCCACAGCACACTATGGAAATATGCAGAATGCCTTAGATCTCCTAAGTCCCATTCTGCCACACTGCACTACGGCTAATGTACTGTAAGCAGAAGACATCTTCAAAACAGCATTGGCAGGGCAATGCTGTTTCCCTCTGGACCTTTCTCATCTCATATTCATTCTCATTCTCTCTCCCTCTCCCTCCCCTGCCCCCCACTCTCTGTTTTTTTTGAGACACAGTTTCTCTGTGTAGCCCTGGCTTTCCTGGAATTTGGGCCTCAAACTGAGAGATCACCTGTCTCTCTGCCTCTGGGTGCTGTAAAGCCATCACAGCTGACATTTCTTCCTAACCCTAACCTTTGACCCTGAACTTTAAGACTTTTCACAATTCCTACCAGTTCTTACCTTTAATCTTCTCCTGTTCATTCGGACATACCAGTTGGTCAGAATATCTACAAACTTGACCAGGCGAGGTACCACAGTGTAGAGCCTGTAAGCTAAAAGCAAGAAATTAGTCAGGCAGCCCAAGTAAGGCCTTCATTCAAGGGTACTCCACTCCCTAAAGGAACAATGAGAATCAGAATCAACCAATCAGATGGCTCATATATCCCGAATACATGACATGGCAATCAAAGTGTTTAGTGGCACCCAAAAATGACAATGAGCTACAAGCAAACCCACAAAGGTGAAAAAAACTGAACCCCTATTCAACATAACTACCTTATACGGAGTGCACAAAAATGTGGGATAGACCCCAGCTCCACACCACTGCGCCGCCTCCTACCTCAACTAGAAAGTAGGAGAAAGCAAGCCTTAGATGCTTCATTTGCCCAGAAGAAGATACCTGGCAAAGCCTGAGGAGATATTCTCATGGTGTAAATAAATACACAGAGTGCTGACACCACTCTTTCTACTGGGCGACACAGGCTCAGCATCTTCCGATGCACAGCACAGCCCCCACTGAAAAGGATCCACCCAGACTGCTGACAGCCCCACTGTTGCACTGGGAGAAGATGCTGAGGGCAGAGCTGCTCTTACTGCAGTTCATAGAAAACGGAACTCAGGCCACAGCCATTAGCTGGTCAAACACTTCTACATAGGTGGTCTCAGCAACTGGGGCTTTTTCTGTTGAACAGGAAAAGCCAGTCCACATCATGTCTAGAGCTCCCCACACTTCCCTTTCAGGGAAGCCTGAAATTTCCGTGTTCGGGTTTTCACCTCCTACAGAGTAAGTGACCCTCACATTTACAGAGACGACAAAGCTCTGGGGCAGCAGCTCTTCCTGAGAGAGCCACAAGAACTGGCGGCCCCCATGCCACCCTGTAGACACATTTTCTCATCATCTTGCTGATGGCGATTCTGTGGGTATGCAGGTGAACAAAGCCGGGACTTACCTGGGCCAGGAGTTATCCTCTCTGTGTGTGACGAGTCTCCCACCATGACCCTCATACAGACACTGAGCTATCTAGTTCCTAGGCAGACTGGGTTCTGTCCTAGGTATATGATATCTAGACTCAGCTTCATGGGAAGTCATGGCAGCTAGTGCTGGAAGATGGCAGGGTTCTCAGACAGTCCTCTGCACAAGAATGGGTGTGTACTTCCCCGGGCAAACATTATCCAGAGCCCTGAAACAAACTCCTTTCTACAACTAATGAAACCACCACACTGTACTTCTGGGTTAACTCTCAAAACCTCCTCTATGTTAATAAGAGAAAACCATTTAAAATACCAAAAGAACAACTATAAAGAGAATGACCAGTCCTCATCCCTGGGACGACAGCATAGGAAGACTCACCTGCCATTTCTGTCTCAAAGAACCCAATGAGGGACTGCATGAAGGACAGAATCCACCGGTCGGTGATGTTAGGGCTTTCTCGGACCGTGTGCTCATTGTACAGGAACTCCACTCCTTCTTCCTACAGACAGACACCCAGTGAGATGTTCACATGCACAAAGCCTGAACTAATACTGGAGAAAAATAACTTTAATGTTGTATAGTAAGTGTGCGTGTGTGTCAGGAGAGGGCACCGAGTCCTTGGAGCTCGAGTTATAGGCAGATGTGAGCCATGTGATATGGGTGCTGGCTGGGAACCCACTCTTGCCTGCTAAGTCATCTCTTCAGGCCTACCAAAAGCTCTCCATCAGTAAAACAAAAGGAAAATAATGAAAGACAAAACGATCCTAGATCCCAGTAGCAAGCCAGCAACATTAAGGATGAGCACTACCAAATCTCAATGAATCATGATTTAAAGTAGAAAGAAGAGCCCTTAGGGTTGGATTACTGTAAACCTATGGAAGGAGGCAGTAAAACCTTCTAGAACTGAGCGATCCTTCACAAACTGAAACAAGCACAGGGAAACTGCTCCCAGGCTAAGCTGTATGATTTACCTGGAATCCTTTATGTCTCCTTTTGCTTTTCAAGAGCTCTGCATGATCCTGAAGGCATCTCACCTGCTCCTGTCTGCAAACTGAACTTCCTGCCAGCAGCGGCACACTGGCAGAGCAACAGTAAGGACCACCCGCCTGGGTTTGAGCACCTCATGGTGGGCAATGGTGAGGACCACCCGCCTGGGTTTGAGCACCTCATAGTGTGTGCAGCCCTGCTCTGTACAGATGGGCTTCTCTGTGGTCAGGCTTGAGTTCCACACCAACAGAGGTCTGCTGAGCATGCGAGCTTCCGCAATGCTATCCCCACATGGCCCCACATACAGAAAAGCTGGCATAACTACAAAAAGAGGAATGTTGAAACCCAGAGAAAGATGCCCGCCTTCTAAATTTCCAGGGAACCGTGTACCCGGAAGTCCTATGTGAACACTACTTCTGTCTTGTTCTCAGCAGAAGGAAGAGCTAAGTTGAATCCAGAAGCAGGAGAAGAAAGTGAATGGGCCACTGTCCCGCTTGCTAGCTTACAGGCTGCTCCAGGGTCACTGAGCCGTAAGTTTGCAGTTGTTTACTGATAGGAGCTGCAGTAAAAAGCTAAGCACAACAGGCTCCACCATAGACACGCAGGCAATATGCTAACTCCTGCTAGTGATGAAGATGCTGGGCACTGGAAGTAGTCAGTCTGGGGTTGGAAGCGGTGGCTGCAGACCAAGAGCCTCGCAGGAGAGATGGGAAGACCAATCGAAGGCACGGGTTCACATATATCCCAGCTACAATTCTTAATCCTAGCAACTCAGTCAGAGCTGTTGACCTCTCTATTCTCAGCCCAATGCTTCCTCATACAAGTCTTCCCTGACCACACTCAAACCTACAGCACAACCCCAGGGTCCGTCCCTGCTCTGTCAGATAAAAACTCTTGTCAGTAGCTTACTCTTATATTGTCTGTAATTCCATACCCTGCCAGTTCCTTGAATAGAGAAGAATTACATTCAACGTGAAATCTCCGACACAAAGAACTGGCTGACCAAACTATTATATGCCCCTTTACACAGAGGAGGCCATTCCTACAGAGAACCGGACACCCTCTGCATCATCATGTAAGGCTTCCTCACGGCTCTGGGTTACCCAACAACAGCAGATGGCACAAGAAAGCCTCCAGGTCCCACACAGGCCCACCTCATGGCTCAGCACACACGACCAATGCTGTCCATACCTTGTGGAGCCTAAAGACGTTCTGGATGAAGAAGCGGTAAGCGTTGTACCACGGGAGCAGCACATCCTTGAGGACATCGCGCACACCTTCCTCCTTGAAGCGCAGGTTTTCTGCTCTTACCACAGGAGAATTGATCAGGTACAACCTGATAGAAGCAGAAAAGTTACACAGACAGTAAACCAAGTATTACTACTTTGATGAAGCAAACATTCCAGTTCCTCTTTAGATCATGTAAGTCTTTCTCCTTTGACTAAAGATGAAGAAGGCCAGGTCAAACTCTGCTTTCCTCTGCAGAGGAACAGAGCTTATACACTGGCACCCCCACCACAGGTGTACACAGGTTCATGAGGAGATCTGCTACACTCTGAAGGAGCACCCTCACTGTGGAGAATGGCCCAGCCCAAACAAACAGATGAATGGGTGGAGGGTCAGCCTTTGTTTCCGGGCCACAGGGAATTGTGTGAAGGTGCACAGCATGGGCCTAGGTGTGGGTTTTACCTATGACATGGAGATACTGAACAAACTCTCTAGGCCTTTGCAACCTAAACAGGATCTAAAACCTCCTGTATTAGTTTATTTGTTCTGGGGAGAGAGAGAGAGAGAGAGAGAGAGGGAGAGAAAGGGAGAGAAAGGGAGAGAGAGAGAGAGAGAGAGAGAGAGAGAGAGAGAGAGAGACACACCTAATACCAACAAGATGAGGAACCTAGAAAGGAGCTGAGGTAGAGACAATATGCAAATATGCACCCATCCAGGAGGTCATGGATGGCTTGTGGCATCTGGGACAGTTTCTAGTCCTCTAAGACTTCTAGATTTGAAAAACACCAACTATAAAAGCCAAACTCCCCATACAGAGACCCAACAGTTAAAGCATAATTACACAGCACTCGGAGGATGATTACATGAGATACACCCGAGCAAAGGGCTGCTTCATACCTGAGGGCGTCGGCCCCATACTTATTGATGATGGAAACTGGATCTGGGTAGTTCTTTTTCCGCTTGCTCATTTTTTGGCCATCACTTGTAAAACAAAAAGTAGATTAACAATTAAGTGAGTAAATACAGTTGATCTTATATACAGAGGTACACTGCAGGCAAACACACAAACACAAATGGAAGGGGGACAAGTACGTGCTGGTGAAAGTCACGATGGCGGGGTGATTTGTTTTTATTTGTTAGGCCTTTTATATTCAAGTTATTTTTGTGACTGTGTATTCACATGTGCTTGATGTCTGTGTGTGTATGGGTCATAGCACTCAAGCAGAGATCAGACAGTTTCGTGGGGTCTGTTCTCTCCTTCCATCTTTATGTGGCTTCCAGGGATCCAAGTTAGTCAAGTTGCTGAGCTTGCACAGAAAGTGCTGACACCCACTAAATCACCTAATAAAGTCTTTTAATACCATGGTACCGCTACATCTTTAAGGGAGTTCCAAGGTTGGCGGGAGCAGTTTCTGCTGTGACTCCCCTCAGTGAGACTGTGACTGACCATGGAGTACCTGAGAGGTGTAAGATGAAATGAAATCTTCCCTCAAGCAGTTTTCAGTCATGGCGATATATCACAGCAAGAGACACACACACAGTAGTTTGGCATCCCAGTACACAACAGTAAAAACTGTTACTTGTGCAAATCAGAAGCTGGTACCAACTAAACAGTGACAATTTTGCCAAAAACATGCTCTTCTGTGGCTGAGCAGGAAGAAGATTGCCACAGCAGACAGGTCCCAGGAACACATGGAATATTATTATTTTTACTGACTGAATAGGGTTAACGCAGCAAAGAAATTCTGACACTAATACAACTAAGAAATAATTCTCCATAGGAGACAAAAACACTGGGAGGAGTCTAGTGTGGTCCTGTGTCTCTGCTCCTGGAAGTCACAGGGTCTCTGAAATCCAGAGTTTCCTCATATATTACAAAGAGGACATTAAAAATCTGAGTCAGGAGTGAAACACAATGAGACATGACCGCCAATGGATCTTACGAGATGCTCGGCTAAGTCAACTTTAACTGTTGCTAGTGACGTCACTGGAAGCACTGTGTTACTACTAACACTGTCTGGTGTGTGCCTTGCTCTGTCTGCAGGAGGCCTGGCCCACAATGGAGTCTTCCTACTTAAGACACATGGAGCCATGCAGAGATGGACAGGGCAAGTGTATCAAAAACAGGAGTGTAGAGTGCACAGATGTCCGTACCCTCTCCTGTACTTCAAGGTCTCAGTAGTCAGATAAACGCTAGGGAAACCAAGAAGGTTTAAGGACACAGAATGACGTGTGTCTACTAGGGAAGAATGCGTACACCGCTTTCCCACCCAGGCTGCGAGTAGATGAATTACAAGCTTGGTGATCTGGGCAGTGTGTGGTAGGGCCAGACCACACCTGAATTCCCCAGACTATTATGTTTATCCCAGACTCTTCACAAAGAAGAGAACCTACCCTCAGGGGAGATGTCACGAGTACTTTGTAGCCTGGTGACCTCTAGGCTGTCTGTAAGACCCAGACAATAACTACCAGATCCTAGGCCCTTAAGCTATAAAACCACTCTTCCAGGTAGAGGTCACACGTACTTCCTGGTAAAGCCCACGTGTACTTTGCAAACCGGTTTACAAGCAGCCAGCTTTAAGCACTAGAGGTGGCTGTCACCAGAAAACTTTCTTCCAAAATTGTACTTTAAATGTCTAAAACAAACTGCCCGCTGTCAGATTCTAGATGTTTGCAACACACCAGTGGTGTGTTGAGCCAGGCTCCCTTCTTGCCTCACATGGACTGTCCCTCTGCATTGGCAGAGGACTCCGCACAGGGGCACAGGCAGAACATGGAACCACAGGGCACACCTCAGCACTTGGGAGGCTAAGACGGGAGGAAGTAAACCTGCCAAGACAGCTCTGCCCAGGAAAATAAAACAAAGCTATACTAAAGGGAGTGTAAGAAGTCTGCAACAGGTATACAGGGCTGGAAAACAGGGGTGGTTCTCTGAGTTCAAGACTAGCTTAGTCCACAAGATTAAGTTCTAAGGCAGCTGGGGCTGCATGGTGAGACCCTATCTCAACAGCAAACACCAGCTTGAGATTAGAAGGCAAGGGGCCTTGGAGATCAAGGTTGGCAGTGCTAAGTCCCTCTCTTTACAGAGAAAATGTGGTGAGGGCCAGTCAGAACATGGTTGTTTTGAAGAAATTTCAGGGACAGAATAAAGAGTGCAGGAGCGTATAAGTCATCGCTACAGAGAGGGGTGGGTGTACCTGCCTTGCCAAGATGAGGCCGTTCACAATCACATTCTTGAAAGGTGGTTGTCCAAAGAGGGCAGTGGCTAGCACAAGCAGAGTATAAAACCTAAGGGGGGTTGGGGGGGACAAAAACAAGCCAGAATAATTCATTAAAGGTAGAAAAGTAATCTAAGCACAGGAAAATGTACATTTATTCACTAGACTGAACCTTTAGCTTTGATTCATTACACGTCTTTCATATTTTTTTCTCACGGGGTATGTGGAGGTCAGAGGACAACATGTGAGCACTGAGTCTTTCCTTCCACCATGCGGGTCCTTAAGTTCCAACTCAGGTTATCCGACTTGGTGGTAACTGCATCTACTCACTGGGCTACCTGGCCAAGCCTGTATTATACATCTTGATAATCATGTAATCATGTAATCATGCAGAAGCATCATGCCCATGACAGATCACTCAAAGTTAAGAGTCTGTTTGGCAAAACAAAATTTTCTTAAAACAAAAGCTTGCATCGAGGAACTGTAGGCAACATTCTAAGGCATGCCCAGGACTACCAGAGCCACTAGCTGAGAGGTGTCATGTTTCCTGTGAGATCCTGTGGGATCCTGAGAGACAGACTACGTGATAACAAAAGACAAAAAGCACTCAGAACCAGGAAACAACTTCCACTCTGCAGGGTCAGACGCTCACAGCCTGTCACTGTGAAGGAGATACTCTTACATCATGGACTCGCTTCCTATACCAGAGAGGAGATGTTCTTGTGCCATCTTGACTTGCTCCTGCAGTACTTCAAGAACATCAAGGAATGCAAACTGAAAAAGACCAGAGCCTAGACCAAATACACTGATACAAATATCTATCCAAACATCCCTTTCTGTTCCACAGGAGACCTGGTGTCCTGCAGGCAGCTCAGGCAACAAGAGGGACTAGGAAGCAGATAAGACAAGTGACCGATAGGGGAGTTTACCAAAGGCCAGACTTCACTTCCCCTGGAGAAACACGCTTAGGTATTAGTGAGTAAGTTGGCCCTCCTTAGAACACGGGAATTTGTGGGGCTGGAGAGGTAACATGGATAGTTAACACACCCAGCTACTTCAGAGATCAGAATTCAATTCCCAGCACCCACATCACATGGCTCACAGCAGCCTGTAATTCTAATTCCAGAAAGTCAGATAGTCATCTGGCCTTGGCACTAAACTTAAGTGCAAAAAACCAGGAGTGTGTATACACATATACATGCATTTAAAAAAAAACATTAAACAGCCGGGCGGTGGTGGCGCACGCTTTTAATCCCAGCACTTGGGAGGCAGAGGCAGGCGGATTTCTGAGTTGGAGAGTTCGAGGCCAGCCTGGTTTACAGAGTGAGTTCCAGGACAGCCAGGGCTACACAGAGAAACCCTGTCTTGAAAAAACAAAACAAAACAAAACAAAAAAAATAAACAACAACAAAACCCTGAGAAATGTGTTCCTGGAGGACCATCTAACAGATTCAAATGGACAGAGCAGAGGACCACAGCGGCAGTTCTCTAAGTGCAGCCCTGCGGCACCGTCAGCCACGAATGCACTAAGTGAGTGTCGGGCCACAAAGCCTGCGCATGAGAAGATGAGAGACCTTTGCCCAGTGAGCATGACAGTGTGGCTTCAAACAGAGCACTGGCTACGTGAAACTAATACCAAGACCTCTCCACACACCTGGGTTGTTCTCAGAATGTGAACACATAAAAGCTAGACTTGAAACTCATGTTTGGTAAAGCAAAACAAACAGAAACACCCAAAGAAAGACGGGGCACACATCCGTGAGTAACATACCATCCTCTGGTTTGATCGATGCCTTCGGCAATGAAGTCGGCAGGAAAGGCATCCTCAAACTCGCGCTTGCTCTCGAACGGATAATGAACCTGGGCATAGGGCATACTTCCACTCTCGAACCAGCAGTCAAACACCTCAGAGACGCGACGCAACGGTCCTTTCCCGCATCGGGATGGGATGGTCAGGTGGTCGATGCTGACAAACAGAAAAGTTGCCGCCTCTATTCACTGTGAAGAACTTAACAGTCTAAGTGCCAATCGGACAGCATTACATTTATGTGTCACGCTGCAGTCCTTTGGTGGATGAGAGGCTACATGTACAGTGGTGGTCCTATAAGGTTATAAGGGAGCTGAAGTTTTTCTTTTGACTAGTGACATCATATGGGGGTAATGTGACATAATGCTTTACTTATTTATATGTTCCTGATGACGGGATGCAAACAAATCTGTGCAGCAAGAAGAAAGGCACAGCACATGAGAATACGCATGGCTCACAGGGGTTAGCGGTGACGATAAGTAACTACGCAGTCAGTGTATGTATTGACCATACCTTTTTTTTCTAGTTCTGAGGTAGAGCCTCATAAATCAGGCTGGCCTTAACTTGCTATGTAGCTGTGAATGGCTCTGAACTCTTTGCTCCTGGCACTGCCTCCTGAGTGTTGATTTCAGCACTCATGCCTGGCTTTTACTTTACGTGCGGGGTGTATACTTATTCTTACTGTAAAACTGTTAGCCATGCTCTGCTACCAACACCCGTTTACATTCTCATCTAAGTATCCTGACGGTAAGAACAGGCCAGAGTGATGAACCTATCTATACTATCAGGGTTTGTGAAAGCTCACTCCAGAGTATTTGTTCAGTGAATGGACTTCTCTAACGATGCACTTCTCTGAGCACACACTAGTGGAAAAGTACATATGCAAAAACAAAACAAAATAAACTGTGACCTGGAGGGGTGGCAGGTGGATCTCTGTTCAGCATGGCCTATGAAGTGACTTCTATGACAGCAAGACCTACTATACTGTGAAACTTTGTCTAAAAAATAGAACAGTTGCCCCCAAAGGCTGAGACCACCAGGGGCCCTCAATCTGAAAAGCGATGTATCAAAGAAAGTTATGTGACATTTGAAGTAAGCAGGGAGGGTGGATCACACAGACCAACATGACTCATCAGCCAAGTAGCTAGCTGACCAGTGCTTTCCGGGTACAGATCTGTGACTCCCAGGATGACAGCATGGCAGTGAGTGAGGTGTTGGGGAACTGACCTCTCTCTGTGGAGATCTGAGACTTTTGTTCCTGACAATTCTTCAAGCTCTGCCACTGATCCAACACACACTACCTGTAAAAACGAAGACAACAGGAACTCCTCAGAGCCAAGGAGACTGTGCTGAGGTCATTTAGGCAGCCTGCTGTTTGGCTGTAGAAACCTGATTATCTTTACAAGCGGGTTAACGGAGCACTCTGAGCTGCAGGGCAGTGGGTGCCGACAGGGCTCATCTCTCGGGCAAGACCTCCGGCTCCAAAGAAGCCAGTCCTGACTGTGTTCCCTCTGCAGGTCTGCAGCACAGGCCCTAAACCCACAGCCATCACCTCAACAGACATTTCTGAGGATTTATCACAATCAATCTCTGCCTAGAATAAATAAAATGTCCTAGACTATGACCCAGTGGCACCTTACTTTCTTCCTTGTGCCTGGATCTTGCTATTTCATCTCCCATCTTTCCAATCAAAGGCTAGAACTAAGTTATTGTGCTGACGGTGTAATAAGAAGAAAAGCAGCCTAATTCACAAGGAGTTGGGACCATGCTCAGGTAAAGAGCTGGGGTGGAGATAGGTGGACCAGAGAACGAGGAGCACCTGACGGAGAGGGGTCAGGTCAGCAGGAGAGGCTTCCTGCTTTCACAAAGGGCAAGGCTTCTGCTTCTTGGGCACCCAGGGCCTTTCTCTGCTCCTTCCCTTTGGTCCTGAAAAGGTTTCTACTCAGTAACTCACTGTTGCCTCTCACGTTCTCGGAATCCACTAAACCCTGGGCATTGTTGCTCATCACTGTTGGCATACTCTCCACTCAGGGCAAAAGGAAGGCTCTACCATGAAATTCTGACTGCCTGCTCAAGCGGCACGTCTAGACTCACATAAACCAAACACGGTTTCAGAAGTTAGGGTATGCAACGCTTCAGATGCGTTTTCTTCACCAGTTTCTGCTCTGAGTACACACAAGGTCAGTTTAACTTTCTTTCTTTCTTCCTTCCTTCCTTTTTCTTTTTAGATAGAGTCCCAGTATTTCCCTCTGGCTGGCCTCGAACTTTCTGTGGAGGTCAGGTTGGCTACAAACTGGCAGTTTCACCTGCCTCTGCCTCCCGAGTGTTGAGATAAAAGGTGTGCAGCACCACACCAGGAGTCAGCTCAGCTTGAAGTTAGTTCTGTAACTTAATGTCATGGCAAGGGATTGGGGAAAAAAAAAAAAAATCAAAGCAACATCCACCCACCATCGAATGTGTTGATTTTATTGAAAAGAAAAAAAAAATTACTATTTTTTCCATTTTACAGAATAAAAATTTAAATCTGCACTTAAAAAGTAAACCCCTACACAGACTGTCTCACATGATCATTCTAGAAAAAAAATTAAGACAGTAAGAGTCCACACTTTTTAACACCAAATCACACAACATGACATCTTTGTCTTCAGCGACAGTCAACAGGAGGCCATAAAGCCTAGTCTCACCTCCTCCAAGTCTTCACTGACCCACAGTGGGATGGGGGTGCCCCAGTATCTGTTTCTGGAAATTGCCCAGTCACGTGCCTCCTTCAGCCAATTTCCAAACCGTTTTTCTCGGACAAACTCTGGGACCCTGTCACAGAGAGATGACATCGACAGTCATGCAGGAGCACTAGACTAGGTGAAGACTATAAAGCAGGATAACACAGCCTTGTGTGACACTTTGTGGAAACATTATGCTAGGCTCACATCTAGCACATCCTTTGAAAAGATGGCACGAACGTGTTTGGGAAGCTTCTTTTTTTGTCTATTTGATTATTCATGAGGTAGGCTGGCACTTGCAGCGAAGAACAGCTGCAGAGGACAACGGTTTCTGTGCTTGACCTTTGCTGTAAAGCCAAGGGCAGAACATATCCACACACCAGGGACTCAAACAGCCAAAATGGTTATAAATAAACAGCTTTGGCAGACACACACTAGTCTTCGTCATAGCGAAGGTAACAGTCTCAGTATAGCAAGATTGTTTGTTTGTTCACTTGTTTTTGAAACAGGGTCTCACTGTGTAGCCTTGGGTGTCCTGGAACTTACTAGGTAGGGTAGGCTGGCCTCGAACTCAGAGGTCTGCCTGCCTCTGCTTCCTGAGTGCTGGGATTAAAAGCGTACATACCATGTCTAAGACATTTTTCCCAAAGTCAATTCATCCTGTAAGTCATATATAAGTAACACTTGCTTATCTCTAGTGGGCTTTACAAAGGAAAATGAGTTCTTACATCTTCTATCATAAGCAGATATTACTTTAGCTGTAAACGACTGTGTTTTCCTACTGATAAAGACAATTACAAATTGTAATAAACAATTAGAGACGGTTAGTACTTGAGCTGTACTTACTTAGTACCCGTGAAGAACAGTAGGAAGGAAATGCTCACCAGTAACACAGGTCATTGTTCTTCAGTAGCTGCTCCACCATGTGCTCCACCCGCACAAACCAGCTGGGCACTGACTTGTAAATGAGGGGCGTGTCCGACCTGGGACCAGAACACAGATTCCACTGATCAGACAGAGGCGAGCAGTTAATAAGGGCAAGACTGACTTTAATTTCTAATCAGTATCACTTCACCTATTCAGCCTTCTGCTGACAGTTACTTTTATTTTACAAGTGTCCAGGGTCAAGCAGTGGTGGCACACGCCTTTAATCCCAGATCGTGGGAGGCAGAGGCAGGTGGATTTCTGAGTTCAAGGCCAGCCTGCTCTACAGAGTAAGTTCCAGGACAGCCAGGGCTACACAGAGAAACAGTGTCTCGAACTCCCCCCAACCTCCAAAGTGTCCAGACCAGCAGATACCTCAGAAGATAATGGTACTTGCTGTCAGGCATGATGACCAGGGTTCCATCCCAGAAATCAACAGGGTGGAAAGAGAGAACTGACTTCTATGCTTTGTTCAGACCCCCACAGACACACCAGGGCATGCAAGCACACGCACAGGCATACTTACACACAAAGACAATCAATGAAAAACTAACACAGATGTCAGAGTCTCCTGTCTCCTTTCAAATGAACCCGAGGAAGATAAAGGAAAAAAGATGAACAAAACTAGGGCCTGGAGAGACGACTCAGGCGATGAAGACTGCCTGCTGCTCTTGCAGAGCACCCAAAATTGACCCTCTCAGCACACACACACACACACACATGATTTTTATTTAATGGTTCTTCTGAAGCCGAGTGATCATGATGCATGTCTTTAATCCCAGTACTCAGGAGGCAGAAGCAGATGGATCACTGAGTTTAAGGCTAGCCTGGTCTACAGAAGAGTTCCAGGCCACCCAGGGCTACACAGAAAAAAAAAAAATCTGTCTCCAAAAACCAACCAACCAACCAACCAACCAGCCAACCAGCCAACCAACCAACCAACCACCAACCTAGAAAGAAAGCAAAAACAAAAAAGAGAAAAGAAAAAGAAAATGGTTCTTCTGATGATAGACCCCTGGAGGCACAGAGAAAATGTGCGGCAAATTTCAGGACACGGAACAGTACATTCCATTTGAATATTTACAGGATGCTCTAACAGCCATATGGTGCGGCTGAGAAGCCCCTACCACAGCACTCAGCACCCTCACCTCCAGCAGAAAGGGTAGCTGTGAGTGAAGGTGCTCGCCACAAGCAGTCGGCCCTGCTCCTTCAACATCCTGATGATATTTTTGTCCGCATCCTGTTGAAAAATTAAAATGTCAGTCACTAAAACACATTGGCATACTTAATAACAATATAAATATATTACCAAAATCTGGTATTTTAAAATGGATAAAAGGCACAAATAATTGGTGTCTTTTGAAAGTATCTGTTCTGGGGCTAGAAGGAAAGAAGCTTGCCCAGAATGCACGAGCCCTTTGGGTTCACCCTCAACACAACATTAAACACGAAACCCAGAAAACTACTCTGCTGTTTTACCTACTTAGGCAATTTGAACAAACACCTGTAACTTTTCAGGCATTGAAGTTTTCACACACAAGTGATTACCTGAGCCTCAGAAGGTCGAGGCAGGACAGACTGGTGCAAACTCTCAGAATGTGGCTAATAGCTGTCTTTGCTTGTTTTCAGTGCTTAAATTTTAAAATGTCTACAGTAATTCTAAGTGTGATGATAGGCCACACCCTTCCATGCACACAAAGCACCAACCTTCACATACTGCCCCACAAAATGTGTCACTTCCTCTGTGAAGCAGCCAGAAGCATCCACAGGACAAACAGGGGTGGAGTCTTTCTGAATAACGTTGAAGTCCATACAGACGCGATGATCGTCCTGAGACAGACAAGAACGTGGGTTGGGGGATAAAAGTGTCTAAGTGCATGTGTGAGGAAAAAGGAAAGCTTGAGTTTATATAGATTTGTAAGATAATTTTTCAATACTATCTTGTATACATCTAAGTAACCTTCTACTTCTAAATGTGGTGACTTACGGACACCTCTATTATCTAGGCCTCACAGCTGAACCTCGGTTACATTGTCTAGCTCAGTCATCCCGGTCATTAGATACCACACATGAACATTTTAAAACTAAACCACAGCCGGGCAGTGGTGGCGCACGCCTTTAATCCCAGCACTTGGGAGGCAGAGGCAGGCGGATTTCTGAGTTCGAGGCCAGCCTGGTCTACAGAGTGAGTTCCAGGACAGCCAGGGCTACACAGAGAAACCCTGTCTCCAAAAACAAAACAAAACAAAATAAATAAATGAATAAATAAATAAATAAAAATAAATAAATAAAAATAAACCACAGCCGGGTGCAGTGGCGCTCATCTTTGATTCCATATTTGGGAAGCAGAGGCAGATGGACCTGAGCTCAAGGGAGCCTGGTCTACACAGTGAGTTCCAGGCCAGTCAGGAATAAAGACTATAGTGAGACATGTCTCAAAAACCCAAAGCTAAGCCAAACAAAGCCACCAAAACAACAAAAATTAAAAGCAAAAGTCCTCCTTAAGTTAAATTTTATACACGCATATCTGTATAATGAAAGTCAAAGGGGGTGGAAGGCACAAAGCTTGGTGGGCATACAGCGCTGTGTCCTATCAAGAGCTGCAAGGATGACGGTACTGATCTCATGTTAAGCACTCCCCGTTACTAGGGAAACAGGCTTCCGGTGGCAGAGCTCTCCTAGGTTACACCACCACGCTTCGAAGCGGATCCAAATGTTACTGGTTGATGCTGCTCGTGAGGGATGCTGAGCTCTGAACTACATTGGCTCATTTGACCTTGCTATTAGAACTGACAACAGCTCAGGGTTCGACCTGCACCCAGGAATCAGCAGGAAGGATGTGGACTGCAGGTACCGGTTTTCTGTGCCGTCTTTGGGGGCAATGAGTCAGAAACAAAGCCTGATTCCATTGATCTTGGCAAGACGGAGCGGCTTAATGAGACCCGTGCCTCCGCACCCCAGGAGCAGTGGCCTCTGATAGTTACTTCCCACACATACTTCTGCAAGAGTATGCTACTCACAGCGCCAAAGTACGGGGCCTGGTGAACGACGCCCGTGCCTTCTTCATCCTTCACATAGTGGTCAACGAGCACGGCGAAGGCACCGTTCTCCCTGTACTGGAAGAGAAAGGTTGCAGAGTGTTAGATGAAACATGGGGAGAAAGACCTGAAATTAACTGTTGAACATGTAAATAGAAAAGACAAAATAATTCCAATTAGGAAGACAGACGCAGAGAAGTAGATATGGGAATCCCTGGCACAAGCTTGGCTAGACAGACTATCTCAACAGGCAAGCTGCATGTTCAGCAAAAGGCCCTGTCTCGGTAATTAAAGAGGAGCAGTCAAAGGAGAGCTGACATCAACCTCTGGTCTCCACATGTGTGCACATCTGTACCCACTTACACCCACATGTATATAACACACACACACATGCATCCCGCTGAAGGAGAGAGAGAGGGAGGGAGAGAGAGACCTGAAAGTGAACTGAACTCAGTATACAGTGACAAAGGGGTCAAGAGCCTTTACAACAGGGGATGAGCTTACTGGGGAAGGAGAATGCCAGTGTGGAGATGCGGTCAGCGAGCTGGTCAGTGGTAAAATTCTAATTCATTTACAGAGAGCAACGTTCTAATACTGAAGCAGAGTCTCGGATGCAGACATACTCCCAGGAACATTAGTAAGGAGGTCATGTGAGTCCCACTCATCACCTCGCTACGATTATCAAAGAAATGGAAGGAGAGAGCCACAGCGAACCGGCCCCAAACTGACCTTAATAAAGTAGTCAAACAACGGCTTGTATCTCTTGCCTTTGAGAGAGGAACCAGGAAACCTTGAAAAGGAAGATAAATCCGTAAATCAAAGCAACAAAGCCAGGGAGATGGTTCAGTTAGTAGAATGCTTCCTGCTCAGGCATGGGCATTGAGTCTGGATCCCGGAAACACACGGAATGATGGTGCGTGCCTGGAACCCCAGAGCCGGAGAGGAAACATGGGGATCCAGGGGACTTGCAGGCTTGACCTTAAACTGGTAAGCCCAAGTTCCATGAGAAAGCCTGTCTCTGGACTACCAAGGAGAGTGACGGGGGAAGACACGTGATGTTTACCCATGGCACACATGTGCACACCCACCCACACATAATGTACATACAAAATTAAAAAAAGAAAAAATCAAAGTAATGAAACTGTGGCCATCCTCTGAGGCTCACAGCTATTGTCACAAAAGCAGAACCGATGACAAGCCGCTGTCCTCCTAAGACACACACACACACACACACACACACACACACACACACAAAATGAGCACTACATCCACTTTATGAGCACTCACCTCTCAAGGATCTCATAGTCGCTCTCTTGTTTATAGAGGGCCGATAATCTGGCTTCCATTAAAATGAACAATTTTTCCCTGGCAACGTCTAAGAGAAGGAAGAAAAAGAGGACATTGGTGGCATCCAGACTGGTTGACTATGAAGACATGCACCAAGCATATTTATTGCACCAAGAAGCTTGTGTCACCTGTATCTACTGTGTGCCCTGTACTCATAGAGACACTGCAAAGCTGGGCGGCGCTGCTACCCAGACGTGCTGAGACATCAAAGGCAGCAGGGTATGTGGCCATTATTGAGAACATTCATGTCTGTTTGGGAAAATTAACCTTTATTTTCTCTTTCTACAGGTAATGTATGTGAATGTTTTTTAAAAAATTCTAAAATTTCCGGGCGGTGGTGGCGTACGCCTTTAATCCCACCACTTGGGAGGAAGAGGCAGGCGGATTTCTGAGTTCGAGGCCAGCCTGGTCTACAGAGTGAGTTCCAGGACAGCCAGGGCTACACAGAGAAACCCTGTCTCAAAAAACCAAAAAAAAAAAAAAAAAAAAAAAAAAAATCTGGGAGTGGATCTTTGAGTTCCATGCCAGCCTGGTCTACATAGTGTACACTGAGTTCCAGGCTAACAGACACTCAACAGTGAGACTATGTCTCAAAATGAACAAGCACCTTCCTCCCAAATCTTAGCATTAATGACTCAGGTGGCTCACAAGGTCACAGCTCCTTATGCTCTCCTTCCCTCAGAAGCTGAACTCACTGATGTGTCATAATCCAGATGACTCGGTACACAGTAATGAGTGTATGAGTGTGTGTGTATGTGTGTGTGGGCATGAGAGAGACATGCACTAGTTCTCTTCATCTTCTAACAAGCATAAGTGGATTCTCTAGGGACACTTCCAGCATGGGCACTTACAACACTGTGACCATGACCCTGTGCAGTAGAACATACAGATGCTCTGCCCCTGACTTTTTCACATGGCACCACTGGCTTTTTAAATCAAGATACCACAAACAGCTTCTAACAAACTAATTGAAGAACAGTTAAGTTGCTTTTAAAATATTACTATAACACTGTAAGAAAATATATGTATCTGTGTACCCTCGGTAAAATATTTCTGGAGGATATCATCCCTGAAAGCCTAGAGCAGATACAGATGCATCAAAACTTTGATATTGACAAACTGCCCCCAAAAAAGCAAAAGGAAACTTAAACTTCCACTATAAAGTGTCATATACTATATAACCTACTAGAGCATGTCACCCATTTCCATGGATATTTTAAGGACCTTTGTAATTCATTCAAAAACTGCCTTCACTGGTGCAGAAGTCATAGAAACACTGCTATACGCCAAGTCCTCATTTTATATAAAACATGACCAGAGCAAGACGAAGTGTGTAATTACATGAGTGGTCTGCGTGTGTGCATGCATGCATGCGTACTCAAGAGTTATATTTGCAACATATGTCCAAAACCTCCAAATGTGCCATTGACTCATGGGTTACATAGAAAAAGTCCCAATGGCATCAGACCTCCCTTAGGGAAGCAGCTACAGACTCCAGAGTCCGGCACCTATATATATGGACAACGGCTCTTCCTAACAGGCTTCTCCAAGGTTCAGGAAGAAACCAAATAAAGCCGCCCACACACATTTTTTTTTTTTCCATATTAGACTTTTTATTTTTTCTCAAATCGTAATTCATTCACACAGGGGTTATAAACACAGAAAGGCAGGATGTGGGGAAGGGAATGACACTGGAGTGTGGGTGTTCAGAGGGAATACAGATATCTTTCAGAACCAGGTATCGGCTAGGTGAAGGTTCAGGGGACAATTCACTATGACTCTGCCTATGACTCACTTGTCCTTATCTAAGTTGGTATTGTCTGCCCAGGCTATCTATTTACAAGGTCTATGACTACTAAGACTTGTAAATTTCCACAAAAGCTGCCTGTTTACAATAGCTTATAGTCCTCTGTTTCAATGTTTTTCCATTGAGACCCAAGACTTGGTGTTAGTATACATGTATGATAGGCCTATTGCTGATTTTAGGCCTATGGCTGATTTTAGGCCTTCAGTGGGTAAGCAGGACTGTCCCTGACATCTCCTCCCTTCTCTAAGTATAGAAGGGCTGGCCCACACACATTTTAAGGCTGGATAACGCTCTCTGCGCACCAGACGGCAGCTCCCATGCCTGGGCCACTGCTGACAGGGTCACACAGCACAGGACTAACAGGGTGTGAGCGAGCGCCTGTTTCCACTGCTCCCAGCCAGACAAGGGTGGCTGAAAACTCTATTCTCCTGCCTCCAACATTCAGGCACATGTGCCGCCAAACCCAGATCCTGCTTTCACCTGAGGCAAACTACTAGGTCACTTAAGCTCAACCCCGGAAGCAATGCTGCACCTCCTTCCAGAGCAGCTGTTCCACGACCCAGCCCTACCCAGCCCTGCCCCACCCAATGTGCTTTTCTCTCTTTTCCTTCCTATAATTTCTCCAAATCTGAAAGTTTAATGTGCTCAGAATGTTCCAACCATCATATTTCATATAAATCTCTAAGGAAGGACCTAATTGGAACATAAGAATTCTCTACTGTGGAGTAGGTCAATGAGGTGCAAAAATTACATTAAAACTGGAAATTATAAAAATCTCTGTCACTTTCACAGGGAAATGAGACAGCTTTTCAGGCTGCCTTTCTGTTTTATCCTTTCCTGTTATCTTCCCACCCGACTTTGTTTTGGGATAGGATCTTGCTATGTTGCTTGGTGTAGCCTCAAACTCACAATGTTCCTGCCAGTTTATTGTGTGCTGAGACTTACAGGTATGAGTCACTGTGCCTGTCTTTATAGCTTGTCTTTAGTACAAACTTTTTGTATAAAATTGTTTTGTATCTACATAAAATCGAAAGCTTTTATATCTATATAAAATTAAAAATAAATTTCTCAGTATTAAGTGTAAGTTATTATCAGCCCGATAGTTACCTTTGATCTTCACGTACTGTATTTCTGGATTGACACACAGCGCAAGGTTACTGGGGAGAGTCCAAGGAGTGGTTGTCCAGGCAACTAAGGATGTATTTTCATCTTCCTCCAAAGGGAATGTTACAAATACTGAAGGATCCTGAACATCCTGCAAGACAGTGAGGGAAAGCAGCATTTCACAAACCTGTGAAGGTCAGAATAACGGTAAACTGACCTGAAAGGGGACTAAAGTAAATTTTAGGATGAAAATGAGTTCAATCACCAGGCAGTGGTGGTGCACACCTTTCATCCCAGCTGAGGCAGGTGGATCCCTGAGTTCGAGGTCAGCCTGGTCTACAGAGAGTTCCACCACAGCCAGAAATACACAGAGAAACCCTATCTTCAAAAACAAACAAACAAAAGCAAACTAGCAAACAAACAAGCAAACAGAAACCAACAACACAAAAGAGAAATACTGACTAGAAGACTTGGGGACACGATGGGTAACTCAGCCATTAAAGGCTCATAACCAATAAGAACGGAAGTTGCACTATTACAATGATCTAATCTATGGTAAGTATGCAATGAGTTAAATAGCAAAGCTGTTTTGGATAAAAATTATTTCTGTATATTATAGTATATATTTTTACATGCTTAAGACATTTTATTAAATATGCATGAGCCAATAACAAAGGCAACTGGGAGACAAAAAGGAATCATCCCAACCATCTAACAGGGACTGATCAAACGGAGAAGGAAAACATTCTCTACCACGATGTTAAAACACTTCTGAAGTGTGATAATTTCCAAACCTGGCTTCCCAAGAGTTATCATCCCTTTAAAAATGAGGACCATATAAAGTAGCCAAAGTGAAGGGTGAGCATAGACACGTGAGACATGAGACAGTTCATGTTCTGAGATGCTCGACCTCACCCTCTAGATGACAAAGGGTAGTTGTACCAGTGACACAAGTCCTGTGCAGCAGAAAAAAAGATCGTAACACAGCTTAGCATCTCAATTAAATCTCCTTCCCAATACCTTTAACAAAGGATGCCACAGGTACCAGATAAGATATAAAGTCACCAAAGGCAGGATTCCTGAAGAACAGTAGCCAGGAAAAACTGTCAGAGACAGACAAGAGCAGGCACCCAGTATGGCCAAAGCAAAAAGAATCCATCATACAGAGTCCATGATAAACCCAGCAGGGAGAAAATACCCCCATTGTAACCTAGCACAGCCTCTATGCATCGAGTGGCTGTACCATCAGCACTCTGTAGGGACAGGCACCTGGCACCACCAGCCATGCAGGGAACAACTGGGAACAGTCACCTTAATAGTAATCGGTCAACAATCACCACGGACTACGGCAGTGCCCAGCACGTCACGCACCTTGTAATTCTGGTTGGATTCGAAGTTGGAGAGTGGAGTGCCGCACGCAGTGGAGAAGGGCATGACTTTCACGCCTCTGTACACGAGGCCTTTGTCATACAGCTGCTTGAAGACCCACCTGGCAAGGCAAGAGATGGAGCTTTATGGCTACAGAGTCAGTGTCTGCCGTTGAGATGCAGACCTCTATGCCAACGTCTAAAGCTCTCTTCTGGGGAAGAAGAGGGGAAAACTCATCATTTGGGAGCTGGTTGGTGAGACCCACTTCACGGCCAGATGTAGATGATAAGTGCCATTACTGAGACTGGGGTGGTGCTTAGCGGGGGAGAGCTTGTCTCAGCATGGGCAAGGCACGAGTTCAAGCCCCAGTGGCATGCAGATATTACACCAAAATTCTTAGAGCTGTGATAAAACAACTTTTTGCCAACATAGCATTTTGGGATTTTCTTCAGGTTTTTGGTACATTATTTAAACTATGCAACAGGCAGCTTTTATAAAAGCAATTTAAAAAGCACAACCCCCACTTACTAAAATGTTTTAATGAACACATTAAATACAAGGACACCAGAGATCAATGTCACCTCAAATTCTAGTGTTGACTACTCAATTCTCCCACATGTGTAACACACCACATAGGTGTCTGCCTTTTCTTTTGTTAAAACCTTCACTGGAATTACAATATCCCTAGGGTATTTTCTGTTTTGTGAGAATGAGTCTCTTTCTTACTAGGTAGCCTAGGCAGGTCTTGAACTCATAATCTTCCTGCATGACTACTGCTTGGATTATGTATGGGCCACTACCCATAAGTGGATTAAATGCTATCCCACAGGGCTTAGTGATAGAGTATTTGCCCAAGGTGTAAGGGCTTTGAGTAGGGTCTCCTATTTGCCAAAATGTCATTTTTATGGAACAAATCAGTAGGGGGTGGGGAGAGCATGTAAATCATTCTCCTGACATTAGAAAAAGCTAGAAGATATCACATTTGCTCCAAAAACAACAATGGACTTGTAAACAAACTTCTTCAGTCACGCATCTCTCCTCTGACCAATGAAAGAGAATGTTTATCATTCCTACAATTTAAAATAAACCTACCAGACTGACTCCATGAACTGTGGGTAGAGTGTTTTGTAGTCATTGTCAAAGTCGATCCATCGGCCGAGTCTGGTAACAGTAGACTTAAAAACATGAAAGTTAGAGTAGCATTAGGAAACAATACCATAACTATTTTTATTTTTATTGTCACTACCTATGACTATTTTGGGAAATCAAAATAATCAATCAATGGTCCAAGTAAACATTATTTCAAACAACACCTAAGTTACCAAGTTTTCTTAGTATTCATTTCTTATACATATTGTTATTTCTAAGTACAAATACTTAAGCCATTACAGTTGGAGTTCACAATGTATTTCTAGTTTGAAAGTTGTTATATAAACGAAGCTAGCCTCAAATTTAGGATAATCTTCCTTCTGTCTCCCCAGTACTGAGATTATGGGTGTGTCCCACCATGCCCAGCAGTATTAATTGATAAAAGTCATTTGCAACTATTACTTGGCAGACAGCAGAGAAATAGCTATAGCTAGGAAGAATTTACTGATAGTTGCTAAAATTAGTGACTCAAAGTATCATAAGAAAAAGCACGACAGAAATAGTATACCCATAGGATACTTATTAACTGCAAAGCAAAACCAGCACTGCACCAAGGAAAAACTAGACGGCCAGGCAGCACCTTGGTGAAACAAATAATTAATTGGTTAAACATGCATAATACCATAGATTCAACCCCTAGCAACCTTATCTCCCTGCTCCCCAAAGTGACACAGTCCTAAAAGACAAAGGAAGACTAAATGAACTTTGTACATCAAAGGAAACAGAACTTGCCACTAACGGCAGTGGCTGATCCCAAACAGACTTCAGGGTCAGGAAGATCGGTGGGTGGTACAAGGGGACAGTATTTTGTTCATGTTAATGAATTGCCTTTGTGTTTCTGAAGATGTCAGCTGCTGGAGGATAGCAGATGCAGGGCACAGGAGACTGCTTCACACCAGGTGGACAGTGACATGTTTTAGCTTATCTCAAACTGAAACATTTTTGGAAACTTGTGGAGCACGGTGGCTCCCACCTTTAATCCCAGAACTCAGGAGGCAGAGGCAGGAAGGGCTCTCTTGAGTTCCAAGCCAGCCTGGTCTGCATATTAAGTTTCAGGCCAGCCAGGACTACACAATGAGATCTTTCCCTAAGGGGGGCGGGGTGAGGGGAGAATCAGAAATGTAAAATTAGATTTTAAAAGCAGACCTACATTAAGGCAGCATTCTCGACAGCAGGACTCCCCCGCTGGATGAGGGATGAGAGTAAAGTTGGGAGAGAACTTAGCTCTAGCCTTCGTGTTAATGAAACTGGACTCTACACGCCAATACAGCAGAAGCCACTCGGGTCACGACAGGAGAGCACTAAGGGGGAACACTGGGGGGTGGGGGGACACACAGCAGCCTGCATGAAGAACCAGGAAAAACTGGGGGGTGGGGATGGGGTAGTGCTGTGTGCCTGTATCTCCAGCACACAGACTACTGAGGCCAAAGGACTTGAGTGTTAGGCCACCAAGAACACCAGGAGATAAGTACAGTGACTTATTTTGTTTTTTTGTTTTGTTTTTAATAAAAAAGACTTAATATAAGTGAGTATATTGGCGCTGGCTTCAGACACAACAGAAGAGGGCATCAGATCCCATACCCTAGAACAGATGGTTGTGAGACGCCATGTGGTTGCTGAGAATTGAACTCAGGACCTCCAGACTCAAGGACAGAGACTTTTAAAGAGGAGATGATTGTGGCAAGAGGATAGAGGTAAAACCAGACAGCAAAAACAACACTGGGATGTAGTACTTCATCTTGGGATTAATGTTTAAAGGTAGGGCAACCCAAGCCCTCTGTGACACCAGCTCACACAGGCAGCCATACTTTGGGGGAACACTTCATAAAAAGCACAAGGGATGATTAGCCATTTCTATCTAGTGCCGCCTCAAAGCCAAACCTTCTGTTGGCTCTTCTGACAGCACTCGGCATACCTTCCACTCGCCGGAGTACCTCATCACAATCGCTCGGCACTGCCTGTTGTACTCCGCAATCCCCATTTTGGCCACATCGTCCGGCCCTTTGATCCCCAGTGTCTTATCAATTTCATACTCCTGAAAATATTAAGTAAGACGGTTATGTTAACAGCCACGCCTCGTGAAACACATACAAGTAAGCCGCAACAGAAAGCAGAGTAGCTGACAGAAATACATACAAAGAAAACTCTACCATCCAGACAATGAGAACTTAACAAGACCGGGGACTCAGACGTACCACAGGTAAGCCATGACAGTCCCACCCAAATCTTCTGTCAACGTGAAACCCGCTCTGGTGAGCGTATCTCGTAACGATATCTTTGATTGTCCCCGCGAGTATGTGTCCATAGTGAGGCAGTCCAGTAGCAAAGGGAGGCCCATCATAGAAGGTAAACCTAACAGATAATACAAAATACTGTCAGTCATTTAAAAATGGCAAACATTCAGGACATTTTTGTATCAAGTAGCTATCATATTACAATGTTCAGGGGTGGGAGAGTGGGATCAATAGGACTAAAAAATGAGCATAACTGATCAGAAATTTACCAGAGGTCCAGCCTTCAGAAAGGCCATTCAGACAGAGCTGGGGGAACTGCTATCCAGTCATGTGCTTTGTTTACTTATCAGGAGTCATCCTGGGGTACCTCATCAATGAAGCAGGGCAGTGGACACCCACTGTAAAATTTTCCAAGGGAAGGTCATGATGAAATCACTGATTTAACATTGGTAGTCTTTCCTAGGAATAGAGCCTAAGGCAGGAAATACTGTAGGACCCACCCAAGGAGGGCAGAGATGACTGTAAATGCAAGAAAGAAAGCAGTAAATACTTTCCATTCCAATGGCTTCTGACAACCAGGAACCCGCTCATTCAGGGTTCACTACTGAGTTCCTACTACACGGAAAGGCACAGACTCTGAGAACATACAGGTGAATGAAGGGTGTGCATTAAGGAAACTCAGTACAAGAAACAGCTATGTGTAAGGAGTCTGTCTTTACTGCAGAAACTCACATACTTTGGCCTGAGTTTTGACTGCTTTAGGCATTCCTGGAAACAGTTATGTTTGGACCAAAACTCCAAGATTTTTTCTTCTTCAGCAGGAAAACTGATGTTTTCTGGAACTTGTTGAACCATTCTGTTGCTGAAAGAGAAATCAAATTTGCTAGAGTCATTGCAACTCCTAATTTAGGAATACCAGGCTAAAAAATTATTAAAGTGTATATATGTATATGTATATGTATATATATAAATAAAATAACCACCACCACTATCTATTTCAGAGTGTTTTAAATTTTTCCCACAACCATTAGCCATCACATTCTCTCTAGTTCAGCCCCTGGCAACTAGTAATCTTGTTAACTCTGTAACAATTTGTCTGTATTTCATATAAGAAAAGATGTTCATGCTTTGCGGTGGTGGCACATGCCTTTAATCCTAGCACTTGGAGGGTAGAGACAGGTGGATCTCTGGTCCAGCCTGCTCTACACAGTGAATTCCAGAACAGCCAGGGCTTCACAGAGAAACCCTGTCTTGAAAACGAAAATAAAAACAAACAAAAACCTACCCCTATCACCACCACCACCACCACCACCACCCCTGACATTTTTCACATGATTACCTACATGTGGTTCTACTTAGTTATGAAGGGTCAGTCATACTGTAAAACACATCCATAGTCCATACAGTTCTCCTACAATTTATCAGTTTTCACATTTGAATTGATTGGCCTTTTTGGCTAGTTTCTAAGATTGTTATGAACATTAAGTCCAAACTTCTACAAGGACATGTTTTCTTTCTTGTGTATATGGCTAGCTATGAGTAGAATTCGTGGGTCATGTAACTCAGTTTCTAACTTTCTGAGGAACCATCAAAACGTTTGCTGCAGGGATGGCACCACTCATATCCCATGAGCAACGAATGGGGTGCCCACTTCTCTATATCCTCCTCACCACCCCACACTAACGTCAGAGCTACCTCACAGGGCACAAAGTAGCACCTACATCTTACCACATGCTTCTCATCCGTGTATATCATCTGAAGATTAATGTTTATTTGCCTTTTGCCCTCTTTGAGTTGGACTAACTTTTCATGGCTGAATTTTAAAACTTCTAAATTCTGGATACAGTCCTTCTCTGGGGTCCCTTCTCTTGGTGTTTGTATTTAAGTCCTGGTGCTTGTAGGGGCCAGAGAAATATCTTACTTCAATCACTTTTTTGTGCTAGATGGCTTTAAGTCAACTTGCCACAAGCTAAGGTTATCTGAGAAAGGAGCCTCAGTTAAGAAGATGTTTCTATAAGATGGGGGGGGGGAGGCGATCCTGTAGGGCATTTTCTTAATTAGTGATTGATGGAGGAGGATGCAGTCCACTGTGGGTGGTGCTACCCCTAGGCTGGTGGTCCTGGGTTCTATAAAGAAGCAGGATGAGTAAACCGTGGGGAAGCAACGCAGTAAGCAGCACCCCTCCATGGCCTCTGCATCAGCTCCTGCCTCCCTCCAGGACCCTGCCCTGTGTGAGCTCCTATCTCAACTTCCTTCAGAGATGAACAGACATGGAAGTGTAAGTCAAATAAACATTTTCTTTTTTTGGTCATGGTGTCTTGTTGAAGCAAAGAAACCCAAACTAAGACACTTTACCCTTTTCCTTCTTTTGTATTTTTAAGACCTTAGGCCAGGCATATCGGTTCACACCTTTACTCCCAGCGCTTGGAAGGCAGAGGCAGGCAGTTCAAGGCCAGTCTGGTCTATATACTGAGTTCCAAGCCAGCCAGAACTCTACACTGAGATCCTGTCTCAAAACAAACAAAAACCCCGCTTTATTTATTAATACAATTGATGTGTGTGCGAATTCTCATTTAAAGTCTAAACAAGCCAAAATTCAATTAGAAGCGGACAGGGTTGCTAATGATGAAAGAACAGAGAAGACAGAAACTTATGTCATCAGGAATCCCAGCAGCCAAGAGTGACTGATCTAGGTGAGAAGGTCTACACCCCTCAACCAGACTTGAAAGCAGCAGAGGTTAAGACTGAAGCTACCAAGAAACGTTTGTGACCAAAATAATAGAAAAAAAGACATGTTTCTTAAATGTTCATTAATTTTTCATATTCAAGTATCTCTTGAGTGTTCTATAGAAAAAAAAACAGAACAAAACAGATATGAAATTTTCCTAAAATAGCCCTTTTCAATCAGAGGACAGAATTAAACATTACTGATAAGTACATGGCATTTTGGATCAGCTGTTACTTCAGCATTCAGCCTTTCAAAGACAGAAAGAAGTTTCTGCATTTATTGATCTACCAAGGGTCCTTCGGTTCAGTGAGTAAGAGGTTGGTAAGAGATTGTCAGGTCTCTACGCATCCATTTTGCCACTTCTAATCTACTGCTGTGACTGCCATTGTCTCTGGGAGCCATCAGAGAGGCAGACTCATCAGGGGTCAGAATGTGCACTTTAATTAGATCCCTAGGAGAGGCTCCTGCAGAACACACTTGGGACACTATCACTCATAGTGCCCTGACGACTAATGAATGATTCAGGGACATCTACCCCAACCTCTGTAAGAACATGAGATCTAAACTTTCTGAGTAGCGACAGTAGAGCTTTTATTGGACTTTCTATGTTGCTTCTGCTGTTCTCCAAAGACTGAGAACCACGGTATTATTCCAGCAAATACAAAGGCGGGGTGCAACCGCACAGACTGCTTAAGGAAGAACAATGTACCAGTGACCGGGCTATGGCAGCTGCTGAGAAGAAAACAGCTCCCATGCATAAATCACAGGGTTTTTCTAGCCCATTGTATCCACTGGAGAACTGTACCTGCACAACAGCCTCCAGCAACCACAGGGCGGTGGGGGACAGACGCGGGTGGAGAAGGGCCAGTAATACTGCCAGGTATGCACAGAAACGGCACCATCTTCCCCCACATACAATCCAGGCCTTTCTTCCTTATTCTGTAAGTCCTTCAGGACATTTTAGCCTCCGCTTCCTCCTCTGAGATTTCATTTCCTTTTGGAGGCAGCCCCATGAAGTTCAGGGTGGTTTGGAACTCCCCGGGAAGCTGGGGGATAACTGACTTTCTGATCTGCTGGCCTCTACCCACTGAATGTTGGGATTTACAAGTGCTTTGGGTTTTTGTTTGTTTGCTTGTTATTTGTTTTGATGAGAGTTCAGCCAGCTTCTGCTTCCTTAAGTCTTAAGATCAAACGTGCGTACCACAACTTTCCAGTTCACAAGTGTGCTTTTGGGAGCCTGGGGCTTGAACCCAGAACTTTATGCACACAAGGCAGGCACTCCATCTACTGAACCACATCCTTACCTGTCCATTTCTATTTCTATTCCTGTCCATTAGCTATTTCTACACTATTTCCACCAACCTTTGCTTAAGATGATCTCAACTTATCTTGAGGAAGTATCCCACAATGCCATGGATACTGCTGCTTATGTTGGCACATACCTACCATACTATCACTTGGGAGGCTGAGGCAGGATGACAATTTGAAGCCTGGCTAGGCTCCAAGGGAGAGAGAGACACACACCATCATCTTACTTTTTTACACCTGACTTCTATTTTAACTCTGCTAAAGGGTTCCACTATCCATGTTACTCCTTCTAATTTGCACAGGTATTATCTGCATGTATGTGTTAGGCACCATGTGTGTACTGGGTTCCACAACATGGCATTTCATTGTCACCCAGGGTGTCTCTTCACAGGAACAAGTAACTAAGATATCATCATCATCAACGACAACAACAACAACAACAAGAAAACCCCACAAGCCAGTCAAACAGAAACATCCCACCACATCCACACGGTACTGGATTCAGGACCCGCTGGATGCTCAAGTGTCTTGTAAATATAGTATTAGCATTATTCCATGCATCTGCCTGTGTACTTTAACTAAGCTTTAGATTACTTACCATACCTAACACATTTAAATCCTAGATACACAATTACTATACTATATTGCTTAGGAAATAATGACCAAAAACAAAACAGAAGAGTTTGTACATGCACGGTACATGTCACCACCACAGACCTAACCGCGTAGCATGACCACTGCTGGGTTGAAACCCCAGGTGCAGAACTAGTAGTTAGAGAAGACCAACTCTAGACCAACTCTATACTTTCTACCTATACACTGAGAAACAAAAGAGCAAGTCTAAGATACACCGATTTGTATTATGTGAGTTTTTCAATGATTTTTGCTTATTTCACTAACACACTAAAAATGAGAACAACAAATTCATTACGTTGGAAACCAAGTTACACTCTCACATACTCATCACGTACACATCCTAAGCCAAAATGACAACGACCCCCTTATCTTCTGTTCCGACAGGATGGGTTCATACAAACCTCTGAGTATAATCTCTGCCCACCTTCAGTCCAGGCCTATTGGAGACCCTGATAAAGCATCCCTTCTCACCTCCAAACCCCAATAGTTTGTTCTGTAGGGCCACCAACCGGGAGCTTAAACTGCATTACCAGATTCTGTGAGCCCAGGACAAGCGTGCAGCACATAACCCACCTTGGTACCCAGGGAAAAGTGCACGCAACTCCAGGCAGTTGGGAGAAGCCCGGAATCCAGAAAGCCTTCTAGGTTAGTTCTTTTAAACAACTAACTTGGCAGTGACCTCAACCACCTTCCGATCTTCTCCCGGATACTATATCACCCTGCATTCTCACACCACCCTGCTCATAAGTCACCAAGGTCCCACTAAATGACTGGGAGACTTCTAAGGATCCCAGTCCTTCACCCAATTGAGTCAGGCTAGAATCTGTGCGCACCTCTGAGTTCTGCAATGTTACTTACTCTCCCTCCCAAGAAGGCTCTCTGGAAATAGCTCTGTGCCCGCAGCTCACTCACAGCGGGAAGCAGCGTGCTCCTTTTTCACCGCCTCGTGCTGTCTGGAGGTTGTTACACGGGCGGGCCTCGCTCTGCGGCCCAAAAGGGCGAGGGTGCGACTTACCTGGGAACCCGGAGTGGAGCTCGCTCAGGTTGCAGCCGGCGACCACGTTCCGCGTCTGGAGGTGATGCAATACTGACAGTGGTAGGCTCAGCCCCTTGCGCTGCCCAATCAGCGTGTACTATCCAACACCCACAAACAACACGTGTGGCGATTGGTCCGTGCAGAACTGCAGAGCAGGACGGGAGCGTCACTGCAAAGAAAGAAGACACTCAAAAGCCCTGGCCAGACAGGGTAGTGGCTGCTCACTTTTGGCAAAGTTTTTTGCCTCCTAAGTCTTGGCTTATGAACGAGAGACACCCATTCTATTTGGGTTCATATGTCAGTACTCTCTCTCTCTTTTTTTAAAAAAGATTTATTTATTTGTACATAGTCTCCTGCCTGCATGTATCTCTTGTAAGCCAGAACAGTGAAAGCTAGGGATTGAACTCAGGACCTCTGGAAGAGCAGCCAGTGCTCCTAACCTCTGAGTCATTTCTCCAGCCCCAATATTCTTAAATATATGTGAATATTCTTAAACATATGTGAGTATATTTAAGATCTCAACATTTGGCACCATATAAAATTAGTTTAGACTCAGGGTCTCATGTATCTCCTGTTGGCTCCGGAACTCCTAAGCAGCCAAGGAAAGACCTTGAACTGCAGGTCTTCCTGCCTCCACTATGGAGGAGTTACAGAAATGTCGCATCACGCCAGTTTTTATATGGTGCTGTGGATAACCCGGGCATTTGTACACCATAGCCACACTGCCAACTGAGTTAGATTCCCAGCTGTGATGGCATCTAAAATTTATGCTACAAATGAAACTTCTGACAAGTGACTCCCACAGTTATTTTGGGAACAATACAAGTTAACCTGGAGACTGCTTACCATGTGGTAAATGAAAAGAGAAGGGAAGAGGGCCTGGCAATAATCCGAACCTTTTATTGAACCATCACTGGGATGATTCATTTTAAAAATTTGCTTATTTATTATTATTATATATCTACTTAGTACTCTTCAGATCCGGTCTAGAACAAATTAGAACGTTGACACCAATCTTCGAAAGTTTTGTCTTGATAAGTTGACAGCGTTAATTAGGTGAATAAGTGCCTATTTTATTCATTAATGACAGAAAAAAACAAACAAGAACTGGATTTGGCCTAAATGAAGTAGAAAGCTCGGCAAGTTTTAGAACATTTTGATAACTGTTCAGTGTTTATCCAACAGTTCTAGGCCCTACTGTGTCAAAAATTAGATGCGGTGTTTGCCTGTGCTGTTTGCTTTCTTAATTATGAGTATCCTTATTAACCAGAAATATTGGCACTTTTTAAGTTTTGCATTCTTTAAATTGCCAATTGGTTCACCTCATGTCTGTCTTCTGTTCAGAGTGCAGAAATAGAACAAAGGCTCCCGGCACAAAGGGAAAGAAATCTACGGGTAGTTAGACTGGACCAGACTGTTTAAAAATTGGATTGAGAAACACTATAAAGTACTGTTGAGAAGTAAAGGAACAGTTTGTCTAGAAAATAATATAAAAACTTCCAAGATTGGGTGGTGGTGGTGCACGCCTTTAATTCCAACAACTCTCAGGAGGCAGAGGCAGGCAGACTTCTGAGTTTGAGGTCAGCCTGATCTACAGAGCCATTTCTAGGGCTACACAGAGTAACCCTATCTTGCAAGCAAACTACAAAACAAAACCCAAAGTCCTGAAAGATGTTAGCTGTGGCCAAAATAATACAACTTGGATTCAAGAGTAATTTTTTTTTTTTTTTTTTTTTTTAAGGAGCAAGTCAGGTAAAACTGTCAGTGATAGAGTGTTTGTCAAGTCTGCAAAAAGACCTAAACAAGACAGCAAATCCAGAATGTAAGATAGGCAAACTGTAGCGATAACTACTGGAAGAAGCAGCTCATGTTACATCTCATGACAGAACTGGGAATGGGGCAGGCTACTTGCCAATGCTTTGAAATGGAGTCCTTGGCAGATTTAAGTATGGATACCAGTTCTTTTGTTCGTCCCACCGTTTTAACCTGTAGAAAACGCAAACAGTGGCTGAGCTTATTTTTGGCCTAGACCTTGAGAGACTGGCACCATGTTTCCTGCCTCTGGAAACATGTACCCTTGGCTTCTAATTGCTACACTTTAAAGAAGCCCTTGGATAGACATTGAGTGGGCCAGGCATCTAAGCAGAACCTCTATCTCCAGCTAATGCACCCCAATGACTATATAGAGTAGAGAATCCTAACCAAATGAAGTATACATGGGCAAAATTGTGGCTTTTACTAGGATTATTTGCTATGAAATAATGAGGTATGATTTACGTCAAGAGAAGGTATAACACCTTAAGTGTCTTTCCACATAGCTTTTAATATCTTAAGTCTGAAATCCTAGAAACAGAGAAATCAGTTCTTCCAACTGTTTAGTTCTTTGTAGTCTATTTTACTCGTACAAATTATTTCATCTCTCCAGTTCCTGTATACTCTTTTACTTGTCCAAATTATTTCATCTCTCTAGTACCTGTATACTATTTTACTAACAACAGTAATAACAAAAAACCCATAGGAATCAAGCATCTGTGTGACAGATATAGGAAGTGCAGACATAATGGTTAACAACCCAAGAACAGATCACAATAGATTTTTGTACTCAAGGAAAATGTGCATCAATGAATACTACACAGACTAAGATGCACATCATAGCTCAATATGACTCTTAGGACTAACACTTTTGTACTGCCCATTTTAATAGGAAGCATGTCTGTGTTGAATCTAGGCTAGATTTAGTGAAATATCAAACCTGCACTTCTATCTGGACTTAGGATCTGACTCCTGACTATTGAGTATAAGTGGTCTTTTAGTTCATTAGTATTTTTCATAAACTCACGTTTAATTGGATTTTTGGGACTTAGATGAGGCTAAGGTCAAGAACACACTGTACTGTCTTTCTTCCCTGGTCCTCACAGAAATCTTAGGGGTTGATGTAAATATCACACATTTTGGGCAATTTGTTTTCAAAATATAAATACATAGCTCAACATTAACTTATAACTTATCCTTTTCTTTTTTAAATAAAAGAGAAAATGAAGGTAAAGAATATTTAATCAGAAATAAACACAAATATTCTGAACCATTTATTAAAAAGTTCTATCTTGTCTTCAGAAATTACATCAGAAACTTATATTTGTAAGAACAGAATTCAAAGTTAATTTGTAGTTGAGTTTAAAAAGCTAAATTAGAGGTAAAGAACATTTAGTATAGGTAGAAATATTTAAACATGTACATCAAACCATTTATTAAGCAGTTTCATGTGAGCCTCAAGAGATAGCCTCTAGTGTTTCAGAGTGGGGAACAAGAATGGGTGCTGTTCTGAGGTGGGGTGCTGCTATGTTGCCAAGTGTGATCTAAAATTCCAGGCTCAAATGATCCTCCCACTTCTTCTGAAGTGCTGAGGCTACGTTTGTTAACACAACTGGCTAAGTTAATTTGGGAACAGTCACCAAAGAGGGAATATAGACGAATTCCAGAGAAATAGTCATCATCACCAGGCTTTGAATATTTTTCTACTACGAAATTTTTTCTTTGTCAGTGAATGCTTTTCCAGGTTAATTTCTTTGGAGGGCTGGTGAGCAGTATGCACATTTAATTCCAAAATCGAAGCTGACAATAGTTAATTTGCTTTCACCTTCCTTTTGGCTTCTTTATGTTTCTTCCGACAATCCTAGAAAACCATGAAATAAGAAGTTTTAATCAACAAAAAGCAAAAATTTCTCATGGTGAACGAAGTACACTTCAAGTCATAGAAACCTATCTACAAACATTCACTGGGATGCACTTGTAGACTTTGGCTACCTTGTGGGTTCTTTTCCCCTTTGACCCTTCTCCCTTTTCACCCTCTAACACTACATAGGAGATACAAGGGGAGAGGGTTGATGTTATTGATATACTACTTCCTGCTGACTGGGAGTTAAGTTCCTTGGAGCAATTTGATCTTTGCTCTCAAGATGTCTAATTTCTTCTGGTTTCTTCATTGTGCACTGACTACTTAAATCACGACTAACAGCAACCAACAGCGACAAACCACTAACCTACCCTCTCCCTTGGGGCCTAGCATATATGCCTTCTGAAGAGTCCCCAGTCACTCAAATGAGCCAGTCTTTAGTGTCTTGACAAGTACTTGTGTAATGTACATTATATTGGTATACTGTCATGTGCTGTTTGAGTTCATTGAGAAGCTAGCCCTGGAAGCAGGGATTCCCCTGCCGCCCTCATTGTGCACCTAAGTATGTTTTTATCCAGTGTCCTCTAAGAACCCTTGTCTGCAGATGGACTGACCCACCAACTGCGTGACAGGGAGGAGGGAACATCAAGACAGCTCAAGAGTAAAACTGTGCCCTTGAGAACAGTTAGAAAGCAAGCAATTTCTAGCAGATGTTGCTATGCTCATTCTAGGATAAAGTGTCTGTAGTGGGGAAGAGAAGCTGGAAGCTTAGTTATGGGAGGCTCAGGTATGGACAGAAAACTTAATTGGGAACTCCAGCTAACTACCTTAAAGGGCCTTTCTACCCTGTTTCTGCTAGAAAGTTTTGAATACATGATTTGATGAATTTAGTCTATCTATCTATCTATCTATCTATCTATCTATCTATCTATCTATCT